>NC_058405.1:110008306-110129574 GCF_002201575.2 Neomonachus schauinslandi
AGAGAAAGGAAGTCTAAAACAAAGAGAATGCCTTTTATCTTACTAAAATTCTGTAAAAAGGTAAAAGCAAAGCCAGGAACTATCACTTCAAAAAACTATGAGCCCTTGGTAAAAAGCAGACATATACTTTAGGGAATATTAATTAGGAAGTATATAATTAAAAAAAAACTAGATTTTGGTCATTTTGATTCCCATTTATCTAATAATTACTGAGCACCTAGTATGTATGTTGTAAGTATAATTCAGGGCACTGAAGACGGAATCTCTGTAGCAAACCCTGCTAGAGACCTACATCATCTGCCTTTCTTCTCTGTTACCCAAATCATTACTTTCTTAAGGGAAAAAAATACATCCAGTCCAAAATACACACCATCCCCAATTCTCTTGTAACAAGGGGGTAGATACGTGATGCAATTGTGGCAATGAGTTGTAAGTGGAAGTCTTGTAGGTTTTTTAAGAAAATGTGTTGCCAACTCCAGGACCTTCTTCCTTTTCTTCCCTTCCTTTTTCTTACCAACTCTGTGGATGTGATATCTGGGGGTGAAGAAGCCATCTTGTGCTTCCTCGGCAAATAGGATAATGAATAATAACACGTCCCCTCCCTATTGGTGTCATTGAGCTGCAGTACTCACTCTGGACTACCTATTGCTGGAATTCTGGTTTCAAGAGGAAAACAATCCCTTCACCTTCATCATTTATCATGCTGAATGTGTGGGTTAAGCATACCCTGTTGTCAACATTTGTCACCGTGCAGTAGAGGAAAAATGCAGGTGAATGCATAATTATACTTCAAGGTTATAAGATCAACAAAAGAAATCAACACAGACATGGGGCAGCCTAGAGGGAGTGTACACTTCTGCCTGGTGGGCACAAGAAAAGTTTCATTTAACTGTAATTTAAGCCAAGTCTTACAGCATCATTAAACTAAAGAAGGCAAGGAAGGACATTCTAGGTAGAGAAAACAGCATCACACAAAAGGATGAAGACGTGAACAGCATGGCCTATTACACAAATTGTTCTGGTGAGACTGGGATTGGAGTGGAAGTAGATTATTATTAAGAATTCAGGCAGAATGTCAGGCAGAGGTAAGATGAAAGGTCTCTCGGCCTATGTTATGAAGGTTGGGTTTAACTTTGGAGTCAGTAGGAAATCACTAGAGGATTTTAAGCAGGGACTGACATTATCAATTTGTGTTTTCGATAGAGCTGGCAGCAATGTGGAGTATGAAACATAAGTGCCATCTCCCTTTCCTCCACATCAACCAAAAAGATATTGAATAAAATCCAAACATGCGGAAACTAAGGGATAAATACTGTCGTCAAGTATATGAAACATTTATGAGAAGGATGCTCAGCAGTTGTTCTGGCTGTCTGTGACAGACCAAACACAAAGGAATGCACTCGAATAAAAGCAGTAGAGTTGAGTTGAACCTTTAGCAAAAACATCTCAATTGAGAACTGCTCTGGAAAGGGATACCACCAGAATAGACTGCAATGGGCAACTGGAAATTTTATTTCTTTAAATAGCTGGGAGAAAAGAAAAGAGCTATCAGTTCTGGAGGATTTTTATATATTCACTTCCTTGACAACAGGGGTGTGATAAACTATACTTTGAATGTACTTCAGTTCAGGTTCATTGTGTTATGATCCCTAAAGTCTAGAGATGAATTATCCCATCTATCCTACCCCACAAAAACCACTCAGCTACATAGAATATAGACAAATAAAATACTAATCATTTGCATTCATGACTACTGACTAATATCTCCAATTAACTTGTTATTTATACTAATAGAAATCAACATTGGAATAAGTCTCAGAATAGTTCCCACAATAATTTGGGATACATGATGTCTTTTTATTTTATTTGGCAAAAGAGTTCCATGATCTAATAGATTTGGCAGATGGAGTTACCAAAGTTTAGATAAATTTGTTTCAGAATACTTCAAAGCCTATAACAGGGTAATGTTCATTGTGAATCTTTAGTAAGTTTATCCAAGAGTTTATCCAAGATTGTCTTAGTCAGCTCTAGCTGCTATAACAAAAATACCATAGACTGTACTGTGTGGGTTAAACAACATAAATTTATTTCTCACAGCTCTGGAGGCTTGGAAGTGCAAGATCAAGGTGTGGGCCAATTCCTCGCTTGAAGACTGCTATCTCCTCACTGTGTGCTCATGTGACCTTTTCTCATAGATCTCTCTCTTTCCATGCCTATAAGAGCATTAATTCCATTATGCGTATCCCACCCTCAAGACATAATCTAAATTTAATTACTTCTCAAAGGCCTCACCTCCAAATACTATCACATTCAGGGTTAGGGCTTCAACATATGAATTTGGGGGGGGTGGTGGACATAAACATTCAGGCCATAACAAAACACATGATAAAGTACAATTTTATCTAAATTTATTTGAGTATGGAATTCCATTTTTATAAATACAGAATTCCATTTCTAGGAATTCAGTTACAAATATAGTTATTTAGAAAAAATATGCTATGTATTAAATGATTGTATTTCTGAATTTGAAAAATATTTGATAATAAGAACTTAAAGATTTTTTTAATGAAAAGAAGGCAGAAAACTAATGTATGTTGAGTACAATTATGTTCTACACATTTTATATTTAATTTCCAAGTTGTGGTATAGGATACTAACCCATGAAGAAATAAGCTTAAAAAGGTTATTTTTTCATTTTATCACTCCTTTTCTTTTTTTTTTAACTCTTTTTTAAAGATTTTATTTATTTATTTGAGAGAGAGAGAGAGTGCACGAGCAGGGGGAGCGGCAGGCAGAGGGAGAAGCAGAGTCCCAGCTGAGCAAAGAGCCAGATGCGGGACTGCATCCCAGGACCCTGGGATCATGATCTAAGCTGAAGGCAGACACTTAACTGACTGAGCCCCTCAGGCATCCCGATTGTCTCACTCCTAATAAGTGATGATAGAAACACCTTTGCTAGTAGAGTTTTATGATTTATTTTCTAAGCAGCGAGAGACCTATGAGCCAAATGAGGTACTAAAGCTATAAAAGTACTTAAGTTTTAAAGTCTTAATAATAAATTGGTTCTAATATTTGGTAGATTTATAAAGAAGTTCTATTTATAACTATTTAGGAAATAACATTTTCAAATACTAAACCAGATAGGACAAGGTACGAGGTATAAAACAGGACAATCATGGGCCACACAGAATGTCTAGTCACCTTAATGCAAGACCTTTGACAAATGAGCTCAATCCTCCTCTCCAGCTTTACCTTCCTTTGCTCTGGATTCTTACACATCAGTTCAGTTGGATTCCTCATGCTGCCCATTGAGACCTCTGGCCTCTTCATTTTTATTAATGTCATTCTCTCCGCCCAAATTTTTTTTTAATCCAACAAAATCTTTCCAGTTCCTTAACGAATAATGCAAATGCTACCTTCTTGACATCTTTTTTCCCGCAAAGTCCCTACAAGCAATGATCCCTTCTTCTGAAATTCTCATGCTTAGTTTAAACAGCTAGCATGACTCATCACATTGGCTTTGTTGCAACTATTTATGCAATTATCTTAAATTATAAGATAAATCAAGGAATGCTGGAGAATAAGAACTTTTTATGTGCTTAGTATATCAAGACATTCTTGTTATCCACATGGTATCTTGTGTCCTAAGTGCTAAATATTTGATTTTTGAGTGTGTTAGTATACAAATGAATGAATGAATTCAAGCATTCAAATGAATATTATAACTGAATTATGCCTTATTATTGATTTCTACGAGTTCTAATTTTTAAGTGTTAGCATGGGGTTAAGGGAAAGAATGGAACAAATTCAGAAACAAAGCTTTTTTTAAAAAATTTTTTAAAGATTTTATTTATTTATTTGACAGACAGACAGACAGACAGAGAGGGAACACAAGCAGGGGGAGTGGGAGAGGGAGAAGCAGGCTTCCCGCGGAGCGGGGAGCCTGACGCGGGGCTCGATCCCAGGACCCTAGGATCATGACCTGAGCTGAAGACAGACACTTAATGACTGAGCCACCCAGGCGCCCCTAGAAACAAAGTTTTAAAAAAGGAGATAAACTGAATAATAGACATATGAGATAGATCATTGTCATTTTTGTATAGTACCAAACATTCATGAATAAAAAAAAATACAATCCACTCTGCGTGTTGACCTACTGTGAAGCATTTACCATAAACGATCCCTTTGTTCACAGTTTTTGTTTGTTTGACTTTAAATTGTTGCTGTTAAATAGACTAAATCTAGATTTTAAAACCCAGTAAGATGTACAGTTAGGAGGTATCACCTGTTGGATTTGCATTTCCATATTCTTCAAATACTTGTTTTAAGTACTCTCATTGCGTGCATAGAGCTTTCACACTAGTGGTGGAAACAGACATTGATCAGATTATCATCGAAGGAAATGTGAAGAGCTATTGTGTTTATCATAAGAATTTGTGTGGAAAAATGAGAGCATATCATAACACATTTGACTTGGAGAGGAAGGACAAGTAAAGTGTTCCTCTGGCAGTTTTGAGTATTTAAGATATGAAAAAACAGCTAGAGTTAACTAGCAGAGCTTAGAAGAAAGAATATCCTGTTTGGGGCACCAGCATGTGTTCTATGAAGATTAGGAGCATCTGGAGTTTGAGAAAATGACACAAGTGAAATGAGACAAATAGGTGGATGGTGGCCTAGGAAAGGTCTTCAGGGCCATATTACATCTTTGGGATTCTAGAAACAGAGGAATCACACATAGGATAGTGTTTCCCAAATATCACACTATCACACCCTTTGAAGAGTGAAGATATGAGTATCTTCCCATCTAATATTTTAGCTTGCACCTAAGAAATATATATAGGAATGAAGAAATAAAATTATAAAGTTGCAGAACATGTACAAATGGAGAACTTTCTTATTTTTTTCTTTTCTCTCATTTGCCATTTGCAAAGTTTCTTAAATCCTGAAATGTTGTATATTAGAAAATACATAATCAGAATTCTTGGTCTTGACTTCTGTTGAACTGATCATGTTTTCCTGATAAACTCTCTAAGCTCTCAATGAACTGTTCCCATTCGCTCATTCCCATTCACTGTATTCATGCACGTTGACCTCAACAGGGTGATACCAAACATATACCCAATTTAGTTTCTTGAAAGAAGCTGTCAGATTGAGTATTGGAGGATCACTTAACTGTGCAGGTGAGGTCCTGTGCTATGTGCCAGGATATAGGAAGAAAAGTAACAATTTCTCTGCTTTCATGGAGCTTCTTATAAAGATGGAGGAGACAGCTATTAAACAAGTTAATAACAAAGAAGACTCTTTCTAAGAGTGAAAGATGTTAAGAAGAGATTAAAATATGATAAAAATTGGGAATAATTGCTTTGGCGATGGCTTCCTTATTTATAATGGTCAGAGTCAAATAATAAGTGCAGTTTGGAAATACCTTCTTCAAATGCCTCTGTAGAAAGATCATAGTCATAGACATGCATTTCAACAGTTCAATGGGGGTTTTTAATTTTTTTTTATTCGGTTTGGGTTTTCATGCTATCCAAGCAGAATATGTAAGAAGTATTAAATCTTCTAACATATAGCCCCAAAATATTAAAACTCCCTACTAGAAATTTAATATGTTTTCCAGATGAGGAGCACATATTTTTAAAATGTTAAATTTAAGTTCAGTTATCAAGTTGGCTCATCAGCCCCTGACAGTGCAGCTTTCAGGGTCACTTGGTCCTCATTATCTTGCAATCTTTCTGAAGAGTTATACTACTGCTGAACGAACCTCACAGTCAGAATGGATTAACCAGATCAGAGCAAGTAAGATTCATTCTGAATGCTAACTGAAACTGAAACTCCTTGCAGGAAAGGAGAGAGAAAAGAGGAGAGGAGAGGGAGAAAGGGAGAGAACGGAGAAAGAGAAAAAGTAGGAGGAGAAGCGAGCGGAAAGGAAGAAAATAAAATGAGACAAAAAGAGAGTGAGTGTGTGCAAATGAAAGAGAGCAGATCGTGCGGAGCCTAGAAGGTAGACAGACACCTGCTGTGCCGGCCTACTGCCCACGGTGGGCTGGCAGGTGCTTCCTCTCCACATGGTTGCCCAAAGGTTTCAGGACCGTACTCTCTACTTCGATCACCATACTCCCGCAAAGCGGAAACAAAAAAATTCTTTTGTGTTTATTTAGAACTTAGGTTGGGGACTTTTACCACCAAAGCCATACTTGAGGTCAGATTAAAGTCACAATGTTTTTCATAGAATGTGCATTCAATACACAGTTTTGAGTTACTGACTAAACTGTAGGCAGGGACTAGAATTAGTTACTATATTTACCTCTACACATCTATGTTGTTTCTAGAGACAGACTGTCAACTGAAGCACTAAGGTGGGGATGGTTGAGATTTTACCTGAAATCTCAATTTGATTTCTCTTATCTCCCTCCCCCTCCAAAAAACTAATAATTAATTAAAAGATCTGCTTTAAAATGTATAATGTGGTTTGACAAAGAATAAATTATCTCCCCTCTCTTTAGGAACATTATTTATTTCCTCTTTACCAAATCATTCTTCAGCTCTCTGACCTTAAGTAAATTAATTAATCCTGCTGGATCTCAATTTATTCAGCTCTGAAATAAGGGTAATAAAAGTAGCTACCTCATAGGATTGTTAAGAATATTACACGAGATTGTTTGTATGAAAAGCTTATACCCTAGAAGTATTCGATGGATATTAGTCCCTAAACAAGTCTGGATTAAGCATGCAATGGGAGTGCAGGAAGACCCCGCTGGGGTGACCTCAAACAATTTGCTGAGTTGGGTGGATGGATCTCAAGTAGAAAATTAAAATGTGCATTATTTGTATGCCAAGTTTGGGAAATATGCCATATCATATATGGGAGCCTAAGAGGGTTTCAGTGAAGTAAACGATATTTAAAGCATAAATAGAGGGAGCAACATCCTTAATGGAGACTGAGATGCAACTCAAAGAAAGTAATAGAAAAATCAAGAGAAAAGGGCACAGCAGGCAAGGTGGATTAACAACACCCAATGTTATTGTGTAAGAATGAAAAGATGGCCCTGTGAATAATCAGCAAGTAGACCTTGGTAACACTGAGAGATACTATTGCAGTGGAGTGTGGGGGTGATAGTCTGCACCATTTAGGTTTTATAAGTGAATAGGAGAGAGTTTCCTGGATAATTCAGTTGGTTAAACATCTGCCTTTGGCTCAGATCATGATCTCAGGGTCCTGGGATCCAGCCCCGCATAGGGCTCCAGCCCTGCATAGGGCTCCACGCTCAGCAGGGAGTCTGCTTGTCCCTCTCCCTCTGCCCCTCCCCACCGCTCATGCACTCTCCTTCTCTTTCTCTCTCCCAGATAAATAAATAAAATCTTTTTTTAAATATTTTTTTAAAGATTTTATTTATTTATTTGACAGAGAGAGGCACAGCGAGAGAGGGAACACAAGCAGGGGGAGTGGGAGAGGGAGAAGCAGGCTTCCCGCCGAGCAGGGACCCTGATGGGGAGCTTGATCCCAGGACCCTGGGATCATGACCTGAGCCGAAGGCAAACGTTTAATGACTGAACCACCCAGGCGCCCAAATAAAATCTTAAAAAAAAAAATAAGTGAATAGGAGAGAATGAATTGAAGATTGTGAATGTAGAAAAGACTTCAGAAGCTTGGCTATAAAGGAAATGAGAAAGATAGAAAATGTTTAGAGAGAAATTTGAAACAAAATGTGACAATTGCAATGGAATGTGTTCTCTAAATGTGTGGTAGACAGCATAGTAGTGCTCCACAGAGCAAGCTAGCAGACATAATTAAGATTATAAATCTTGAAATTGGAGATTACCCTAAATTTTCTAGATGGGTCCAATCTAATTACATGAGTCCTTAAAGCAGACAACTTTCCTGGCTGTGGTTAGTGAGAAAAAGATCAGAGAGATACAGTTTCTCCCCTTGAAAATGGGGAAAGGGGATCACAAGCCAAGGTTTACATCACCTCTAGAAACCAGAAAAGGCTGGGTACCTGGGTGGCTCACATGGTTAAGCATCTGCCTTTGGCTCAGGTCATAATCCCAGCGTCCTGGAATGGAGTCCCTGTCGGGCTCTCCGCTCAGTGGGGAGTCTGCTTCCCCCCCCCCCCCGGCCCCTGCCCCCCTGCTCCTGCTCTCTCTCACACATTCTCTCTCTCTCTTAAATAAATAAATAAATAAATAAATAAATAAATAAATAAATAAATTCTTTAAAGAAAAAAGAAAACCCGAAAGGGCAAGGTAATAGATTCATACCTAGAGCCTTCAGAAAGGAACACAGCCCTGATGGCATCTTGATGTCAGACTAACGAAACCCATGTTGAACTTCTGACTAATAGTGGTAAGATAATAAATTTATGCTGTTTTAAGGAACAAAGTTTGTGGCAATTCGCTGTGGCTGCCATAAAAAATTAGTACAAAACCTGTCTTGGCTCACAGCCTCCTCTGTGTTTAGGTGGTTCCATGTGACTACAGCCTAGCCAGTGGGATGTATATGAAAATGATGTCAGTATCTCAGGCCTATCTCCTAAATACTCTCATGAGATCCTTCACCATCATTTTCTTCCCTGCTGTCCAGTTGCACAGGATGGAGTGGGGTTCTTCTTGGCCCTATAGAGTGTAATAACACAGAATGGAAAGTCCTTATGTGGAACTTCATTGCACTGAACTCTGTCATGATAAGCAATCAAATTTTATTGTGTAAAGTGCCCATATAGTGAGATTTTGGAGTTCATTTTTATAATAAATATAAACACTTTTTCTGAACAATAGATTTATTATGAGTTTTCTTTTTAAATGATTGTTGAGATTGAATGTATTTCAGTGCTCTTGAGAAGAAGGTCATGGTGACCTTCAAGACAGGGATGGAGAAGTGGAGAGAGAGATAAAGAAGACAATAAAGCAGTAGAGCTAGGATTTAAAATACAAGTGATGAGTCAAGACTTGGTGGCAGAGGGAAGGAAGCAAAGAGATTTAAAACGTGAATGATGGTAAGTTTTACGGTTATGGTGATATAATGTCTAGAAATCACCCATCCCATCTGATCGCTTCTATTTTCTCTGTAAATAAGGTGGTAAAGTCATTGGTTGGCCAGATAGGGAGTTCTTTGGTCAGAGATCTGATGAGAGTGAGGAAGAATGAAAATAGTCACTGAGGAGTATGAGACAGAGGGTTGACTAGAGTTCCAGATAGCACCGAATACCTAAATGGGATTGGAGATCATGATTAAAAAGACACCAACATGCTTACTTGTGAGTTTATCTCAGTGATAGCCAACACATGCCTAAGTACTGAGTAATTGGTCAGTTAGGTTGAGATAATGTTGGAGTTTTTCTACACATGTTTACTAGATTATAAAGTGAAACATATAATATTTGGCATAAGAATTGTTAACTGATGATCCAACGCCATTTACCCATTCTTGGGCCCTTTTCAGCCTTCTCTGCCGTCTGCCAGCCCCCAGAAGCTGACTCCAAGAACTGCCTTCTCCAGGCTCAAAGCAGCCTTGACTTAAATTTGTCAGATAGAAGCACTACCAGGAGATTAAAGGAAAGAAAGGATAAAGTATTCCCCCTCCCCCCACTTCCTCCATGCAGTGCTTTGATTTTGTCAGTGGCTGTATTCCCGTTACATCAGACGGTCCTTCATCCATGGCCCCAAGATCTCTCTGGACTCGGACAACAATGTTTTATTCCCATTTCCCCTTTAAATCTAAGAGCGATAATGGCTTCTCATTGTTGTTATTTCCTGGATGCTTTACTTCCACCATTGTTTCCTTAACCCTACTCAACACCTTTGATCCCTTTATTATACTATCTTCAGTTAAAACCTTGTCTGTATCATCAACCTCTGCAAGGACCTTGACTAAAACTGTTTTGGAGGCCATTGTAAGGCATTTGGTTTTACCCAGGGGAAGACTGAGATGGAAAGTTATTGGAATATTTTGAGCTCTGCAACTAATTAGATGTGTGACTTTGAACAAGTCACAGGGCCTCTCCCCACTTCAATGTATTCATCTGTAAAATAAGATAATTGCTCTATTGAACCACTTCAAAGGTCCCTTATATTTTGAAAAGTATTTAATGTATTAGTCATCTTTACACTGGTTAATCTGATTCTTTATTAACTGGGTGAATTAAGGATGTGGTTCCAGGGGACTACCTTTGCTCATATCACAAAAAAATCATTCATCTTAAGCAGTTGTTAATACTTCATTCCCTAGAGATTATTTTCTATACCCTTTTAATTGGATTTTCATATATATATACATATATATATGTATACATATATATGAAATGATATATATATCATTATAGGTAAACTCTATTTGTTTCAATGATTTTAGTTTTTGTATTTTAGAAATTCTGGATATTTGCTAGAATTTTTGAAAGAAAGAAATTTTTGAAGTTGTGAAGATGGAAATACCAAGATTATTCCCTAAATACAGATATGATTTAGGTGAGCAATAAATAACCACAAACTAACCACAGAGGGAAAAAAACAGATCATATTCACTCACCCACTTTTAATACATATTTAAAGAGATTAATGCAAGGTAAAAAGACCAAAAGATGTTCTGAGTAAACTTTTGCAAACCCAATCTGTGTGTTGAACATGTGTAGTATATTTATTATTCAACAGATAGTCATTTTCAACAGAAATAGTTGTTTAATTTTAAATGTCCTTTTTCCATAATTTTGATTGATCGGAGTTAGCTAAATGGATTCTTTCATTTGTTGCTCAATATTTTTGCTCTTGATTTGGATTGTGAAATTATAAGTTCACAAAGTTAAGTTACTTTATTTATTTTATTTTATTTTTTTAAAGATTTTATTTATTTATTTGACAGAGAGAGTGAGAGAGCACAAGCAGGGGGGACATTAGAGAGAGAGGAAGAAGCAGGCCCCCCGCTAAGCAGGGAGCCCGATGCGGGGCTTGATTGCAGGACGCTGGGATCATGACCTGAGCCGAAGGCAGACGCTCAACCATCTGAGCCACCGAGGTGCCCCGAAAGTTAAGTTACTTTAAAAGAAAATATATTATTCCTCTGAACATTTACTTAACATTCTCATAACTTACTTGATTTGTTATTTGTAACAAATTATTTTTGATTTGTTAGTCTTTACTATTTCTATGATTAACCTAGAAAGTACAGGTTTTTAAAAATCATACTGGCTCCACTGCTGTTCTCTACCTTCTAACATTTTAATGAATGTTTATTTCAATATCTATAGCAGCATTTACAGAGGAAAAAAAGATCACAACAAATCACATTCTACTTAGAAAATGTTAACAAAAGAATGGAATAGTAGCAGCTACTTTTTTTTCCCCTTAAAATGATAGGCAGGTTTTATGAACTGATTTTAGAAGTTTATAATGTGAATCATGTCATTTTTAGCATCACAATGCCTCTTATTGCCTCATTGTTGAACCCTGAACTATTTCTTTGGCCTAGAATTTTTTTTTTTTTACTTGACAGAGAGAGACACAGCGAGAGAGGGAACACAAGCAGGGGGAGTGGGAGAGGGAGAAGCAGGCTTCCTGCTGAGCAGGGAGCCCGATGCGGGGCTGGATCCCAGGACCCTGGGATCATGACCTGAGCCGAAGGCAGACGCTTAACGACTGAGCCACCCAGGTGCCCCTTTGGCCTAGAATTTAAGGGTCCACAACCATAAGGTCTATGGGAATTGACTCTATTGACACTCTACATATTATATATAAATGAAGATCTTCCCAAACTGACAGAAGCATTGTAGAACAATAACAGACTGGGCAGGCCTATGCTAAGATGTTTCTTCTATCACTACCTAAAGTAATCTAACTCATTGCTTGTTTATTTGTCTTATGTCCCACAAGATCACATTCACTTTGAAGGGAGGGATAGCTTTATATTTACTGCTGCATACTTGAAAAAAACCTGTCACCTAATGTTACTGAAATCAATAATTGAGTGTACCTCTTCCTTCAATAGATAAAAAAACGTAAGTGTTAAAAAATTCAATAACCTTTCACAGTCTTATAACTAGTAAGTAGCAGAACAGAGTGTAGAATCCAGGTCTCTTGACTTTCAGACCAATGCATCTCTTGCTTACCTCCCACTTTCTTGGAACTTCTCTGAAAACTTCCTATATCCTACCAATTGACTTGAATCAACTTTAACTAATGGATATCTTTTTTCTATCTTTCTTTCTTTTTCTTTCTTTCTTTCTTTCTCTCTTTCTTTCTTTCTTTCTTTCTTTCTTTCTTTCTTTCTTTCTTCCTTCCTTCCTTCCTTCTTTCTTTCTTTCTTTCTTTCTTTCTTTCTTTCTTTCTTTCTTTCTTTCTTTCTTTCAACTTCAGTAGCTATCTTGGAAGTCTCAAGAATATTTTTTTGTTGTATTGTCAGGAAAATGCATTCATGTTATGCCTTTTTATGTTCTTGTTCAATCCTTGTATGAAGGATGAAATATTGGACTTGTAATGCTGCACATATGTTATGTAAATCATAGTAGCATATTGTATTGCTTTGACCTTTACAACACTCTATAATTTGATTGGCTGACTAGTCGAGTTCATAGTGTTTACAGTCTTGCCCTTACTTGGATGGACATGATGAGATATTCCAATCCAGCCAATCAAAATATAGAATATCAAAAAGGTCAAAGTAGTATAATGTTTTCTTAAACTACATTCTTCTCTTTACTGGTCAAATAATGCATTCTCATAAAAATAGAGAAATCCTGTGAAGTAAAATATATCTGAGAATAAGACATGTTATGAGTATTTTCATATGATTAAGTTGATGTCAACTTTCTTGTTTTCGAACTTGATCTTTTTAAGAGAACTGATTAGTTTTTTATTAAAACTGTACTGTCACAGACTGTGTTTTACTTTTCTTTGAATCTCTAAGATCTATAGTACTATTATATTATAGTAAGGTGTTTAATATATATATTTATTGAATAGATGAATAAAATTAGCAAACTATACCAAAACTGGCTCATTTTCTCCTCTTATCTGTCTTATACTACACTTCCCTTGGTCTCCTTTGCAGCTTATCTCATTCTTTCTGGGGTCCCTCGAGACTCAGTACCAGATCTTCTTTTCACTATATTCTTTCTTCCTGGGAAATATCATTCAGAACAAGATATTTCAATTATTATCCATAAGTCAATGTCTTTCAGATGTGTATGTCTAGAACTTTCTTCTGATTTTTAGATCTTTATATTGAATTGTCTATTTGAATTTCTCATGTCAAAAGCCAAACCATGACCCTCCTCATCAAACTTGTTTTTCTCCCAGTGTCCTTATCATAGTGAATAACACCACTATCCAGTATGTTTCAGAAGAAATCTAGGAGTCCTTATTATCACTACATCATTCCCACCCAACATATTCCTAAGACCAGAGCTTTTACCTTCTAAATATTTCTTTAATGTGTTTATCTTTCTCTTTCATCACTGCCACTTTCCTAGTCCACGGTACCATCATCTCTTACCTAGGCCACTGGATCATTGTCGCCAAGAAGATGGAGTTGCATTTTCAAAATACAAACTTGACAGTGCCATTGCCTTTCCAATTGTCTTCCTCTGCAAAAAGTCCGTTGTTCTTAGGATACAGACCAAATCTTTTAAGTCACCTAAAAGACTTTGCGCAGTCTAAAATCTGTGTCATCTCAAACTGCCCTGTATTTCCCTCTTTATACTTCAGCCATGCCTTCTGCTTATTATAATATTTCCCATTACTCTGGGGCTATTTGCTTCTGTATTAGTCTGACTAAAGTCTTTTAAAATCTTTTTTTTTTTTTTTTAGTTATAAGAGATTCTTTGTCTACTATATGAGTGGACCAGCTCCTGGATGATATAGACTCACCAACTATTAAAAAAAAAAAAACAAAAAAAAAAAAACAAAAAAACAAGTGTAATATGTTGTCCCATTTTTCCCAGATCTCCTGAGAAATATCAGGAATATTTGTAATCCAAACATAGAGTAGAATCACTCCAGGGAAACATAGACACACTGAGTTTGTAGCTAAATATATGTTCTATGAAAATCACTGCCTGATGAATCTGGTCATTAAGCAAAGGGAAAAATCAGAAGACTAGTGCCATCTATATCTGTATCCTTGACTCCAGACAAGTGCTGATTTGCTTTTTTACTCTGAGATGACTATCCTTTCTTATGATAACTCAGGTGGATTAGGGGAGAAGGAATGAATTTACCTAAATTTCTCATCTTTTTCAATGTCTATGAAATATTCAATATTTGTAATTCCTAGAATTCTAAATGATTTAATTATTTCATTGAACTTTTATTCATGTATTAATTTATAGTTCAATTATTCATGTGTATACTGAACAAATCCTTATTGAGAGCATTGTGATAGGAAGAGCATTATACAAGATGAACAAGAAGAAAGTTTCTAGCTTTATGAAACTGAGAGTCTAGTAAGGAAGAAAGATTTAGTCAAATAAGCTGATAAATAAATGCTATGGCATGCCAAATACAATTGAGGAAATTATCATAATGCTATGAAGAAGTTTAACAGAGGATCCTAGTTGACCGAGGAAGGCTCCTGAGAAGAAGTAAGATCTGGAACTAAGATCTGACTGATGAGTAGGAATTAGTATATCTGATCATGCATGTCACTCTTCTGCCTAAAATCCTCTAGTAGCTTCCCACCTCACATACAGAAATCCAAATTTCTGACCATGGCCTTCAAGGCCCTATTTTGGGGAATCCTCCCTCTCACATTTTCATGTTTTATTTCCCTGTGCCATTCTATTATCAGCTTAAATATCACTGTCTCAAACTTAAAATGTAAATAAAAGAGCTTCTCCCAACTTATTTTAATTTTTTTTTACAAATATTGTTTTCTGAAGTTATATTTTTTGTTGTTTATCATCAGCATCTCTCAGAAGAATATAAACTCCATGAGAGAATACAATTGTTTCTTTTGGCTTCACTGTGTCTAAACCACCCATAACAGGGCCCAGCACATAGAAAGAGCTTACTAGGGGCACCTGGGTGGCTCAGTCATTAAGTGTCTGCCTTCGGCTCAGGTCATGATCCCAAGGTCCTGGGATCGAGCCCCGCATCGGGCTCCCTGCTCTGCGGGAAGCCTGCTTCTCCCTCTCCTACTCCCCCTGCTTGTGTTCCCTCTCTCACTGTCTCTCTCTCTGTCAAATAAATAAAATCTTTAAAAAAAAAAAAAGAAAGAGCTTACTAAATATTCCTTCAAAGGATGAACAATGAATCCATATGTGCATTATAGCACCTTTTAGGTTTGGTGTGGCCTTTGCTTTGTAATTATACAAAATTTAATTTTCAAAACTTCAAATTCATCTTAAATTTGAAGCTGAAACATTCCAAAATGATTAACTAAGTAAGAAGAGTGCATACAGTTAATATAAACAAGACGACATAGGCCATGTATTACTTTTCCTTATTCTTGTGTTCCTCCCAATCATAAAAGAACAGATTTTTTTTTTAAAGATTTTATTTATTTATTTGAGACAGAGAGAATGAGAGAGAGAGAGCACATGAGAGGGGGGAGGGTCAGAGGCAGAAGCAGGCTCCCTGCCGAGCAGGGAGCCCGATGCGGGACTCGATCCAGGGACTCCAGGATCATGACCTGAGCCGAAGGCAGTCGCTTAACCAACTGAGCCACCCAGGCGCCCAAGAACAGATTTTTTAAATTTTATTATTATTATTTTATTTGTCAGAGAGAGAGGGAGAGTGTGAGCACAAGCAGGGGGAGTGGCAGGCAGAGGGAGAAGCAAGTTCCCCGCTGAGCCAGGAGCCTGATATGGGACTGCATCCCAGGACCCTGAGATCATGACCTGAGCGGAAGGCAGATGCTTAACCGATTGAGCCACCCAGGTGTCCCAAGAATAGATTCTTTTTTTAATGTAAATTGAATTTCTATTCATATTTCACAATTGATTCTCAAAGTACCAAAGCTAAGGTCAAACTTGATTTTCTGAAAATATGCCTTTTTTATCCCTTGATCAAGCCAGAGTCATTTTGCATCCTTACAAAGACCTTTCCTGGCTGTGGGTTCTAAAGTCTGTGGTGGAGGAGACCAGAAACTATTCATTCAGGGATTATCATATTGTTTGATGAAATGATTAACAGAATGGTCAAAAGAGAAACAACTTAGGGGGTAAATGACAGGTAAATTTCATTTTTTAATTCCTTTTTTCTTCCTATAGACTCAATGCAAATCTGTGGTTTTGACTGCTTGAGGAAAACATAATAAATTAATAAGGTTATTGTTTTTTGGCAGCATTAAGAATCTGTCTAAAATATAGACACTGAGTTTCAATGAAAAACCACTGGTTTTGGTGGGAAATATAAATG
This sequence comes from Neomonachus schauinslandi, assembly GCF_002201575.2. NCBI lineage: Eukaryota > Metazoa > Chordata > Mammalia > Carnivora > Phocidae > Neomonachus > Neomonachus schauinslandi. The sequence continues at coordinate 110,024,654 of NC_058405.1, forward strand.
AGTTAAACAACTTAAATGATATTTACCAACAAAATTTTATAGATATAACTGACAACCAAGGACTATCAAAGTTTCTTTCTTTCTTTTTTTTTTTTTCTTAAGAAGCAGTTTTAGTTCCAAAAAGTCTTAAAATTTTCTGCCTATTACCTTAATGACAAAGGAATTAGGTATTCAGAGATTTGGGGGTTAGAACCCAAAACCACCTACCATAATCAAAGTCTTCTGAAATCTCATGGTTTATCATAAAATTAAAGGAGATTCTGCTTTGTCAACCAGAAAATTCCCTTCTGGATTCTCAATAACTAATTTCAAATCTGTGAATAAGACTATGGTTCGGGAAAATATGATACTTAATTGCCAGTGTAAATCATTGGCAATTGAATATGATTTAAATGTTGATGGAAAGCTTGAACTATCATAGATTGTTAGATGTGGAAGGAAACTTAGAGACTATAGACCCAACCCTTTTCTTTTAAGGAGGTCACCCTCCTGATGGGTCAGCACAGGCCCTAATAGTTTATTGGAACCAGAGATCACCCTTGAATTCTAACTTCCTGTTACGCCATCTGGTCAACTTTCCACTGGCCCTACACTGCTTTGCCACCACTCTTACTGCATTGTTGTTCAATAGAATCTTGTATTTTTATGCACTTCATTTAATAACATCATAATATATAATAATCAAAACATTTTATCAGGTCAAGTTCGTGATTGATTTTAAGAGATGGGAGTTCATACTAAATAATCTTCTGGATACCTTTCAGCTATCTCTAATAAGATGCTAACAACATAGAGACTACAGTAAGATGGTGCATGATGAAAGTTGCAAAAGTGAGTGGACTGTGGAAAATAAATAAAAATAGCAAAGTCTCTCCACCTCTGGAAATTTTCAACACTGAATTCATGTCCTTCTTGGAAAACCATAGTAACTTTCTGCATTATTATTGTCTATTCTAAATACCCAGGTAGTCAACATTGTCAAAGCTGTGCTCTTAGAAGTGCTATTATTGAAGAAGAAAAAGAAATTTCTTATTCAGTTTCAAACGCATACTTGCCTGATGATGTATTAGACAAACTTATTATCATAATTGAATTTAAACAAAAGTTTGGCTATTTTAAAGTGTTCAATTTTTCTCTCAAAAACAACAACAAAAAACAAAAACAATAAAGACATATAGTCCAATATGAGGAAATCAACTATATAAAATGAGAAGAGTGGTTTCATTGGAAGATGGATTGAAACCTAGGAAATTTCTCCATCACAATTTTTTTTCTAAATTTTACAGTAGATGAGATATTATGTATTCAATAATTTAGCAAGACGAGATTCCTTCTCCCCCTGCCCGCCACTCACTCATATACACAAATACCAGATCTTTGCTTTATAACCCATGGAAACATGCCCAAAGGCCCAAGGCATATAAGGTTAAAATCTGGCCTACAGCTCTGAGTAGTATGTTGGATCTGTTTAGGTATTTATTAGTCAAAACACTCCTAGTAAAATGGAAAGAGGATTTTGATAGAGGAGAAGGATTTCTATTAAGCGAAGCTAACCAATAGTTCCCTAGATTTTGAAACCACTCCCCCAACACGTGATTATTCTCTAATTCCCTGGCTGAACAAGTAACCATTTTAATTAGACTCTGAGGCAAGCAACATTGTGTCCATGGTAACAGGTATAAAAAGAACTTTAAAAAAAAAGGAAAAAAAAAAGAAAAAAAATGTGATAACTGAAAATGTGTTTAAATCATGATAAAAGGATTTAAACAGATGTTATTTTTTTCAAAGTGTTATTTTAAAAAAGAATTTTAAAGGGCTCTTGATATGAGAAAAAATCATTTTTGGATGTGTCTTTAGGGAAGTTTCTCACTCCTAAATGCTGTAGTTCATTATTGCCATGGGTAAGTTGGGAAACGAAAGGGGTGCAGAGGGGCAGAAATCAGAAAGGAAAACCAAGGTACCTTTAGTTAGATGCTTAAATTCAAGTGAGTTAAAGTGTCTTTGGTGCAACTTAATAGATTGTGTGTTTAACAGTCCTTTTTATTAAAGTTTTCATTCGGGCAAGAGAATGTGCAGGACTTGAGTTTTAGAGACAGATTGGAGGAGGGATAAATCTGGACATATTGCTTAGCAAAGGGAATGAAAGGCAAGGGTATGGAGCAGTGCTTCCTGAAATGGGAGATGCACTTTCTACAGCTTTAGACAGAAACAACCATGCCAAATGATTTTTTTAGACTATGAATTTGACCTTCTCTATACTGTATGTATTCATACTTTAAAATGCACGTGCACACACACCCACACAGACTTTATCTACCTATTATCTATCTATCTATCTATCTATCTATCTATCTATCTATCTATCTATCTATCATCTATCTATCATCTTTATATTAAAAGGGAAGTGGGTAAGGGATTATCCTTCCCCTAGAGATCTAGATTTTCAGAAACAGTAGGAAGTCATTATGAACAAGGACAAAGTAAGAAGAAGGCTTGTTCTTCTTCTCTTCCTTTCTTGCTTTTCTGCCAACAATTGCCTTCTCTAGGAACAGTGATTCTGCTACTTTGTTTAAAATGAGTAATAACTTGCTAAAGTTAAATGTCCCTTAGAGGGCCCAGGCAAGTCCCATGGACTAAGCGAAGGGTAAAGTTATAAGAGGAAACCCAGAGAGAGTGGGAGGAAAAGAGACTTTGGAACTGGCAGAAGGATGGCTTATTTTGGCTGGACTCCTCCTGTAGCTTAAATACCTACTGATTGAAGGCAAATTGGACGTTAAGGAAGGCTAGAGTGCCCATGTAAATGAAAACAAACACCCAGTGACCCTAAGTTGGTCTTGGAGGAAGTCAAACCTCTGGTTGTTTTGCCTCAGATGTTGAAAGAACCTAAATATTGCTTTGTGTGCAACATAATTTTCAGTTCTTTCGGTTTTATAAATAAACTGGTTATCTGAGAAAATACCAGCCAGTGGAGGTAAACTCTGAGGAGCAGAAGAGAATGTGGGAAAATGAATTTAAAAGAATAGAATTTAAAAGACTTTATTTTAAATGTGTACTCTGATCTGATGTTTAAATTAATAGGCTCCCTAAGATTGACTAAGTCTATATTTACCGCATAGGATAAAGGTTAAAACAGCATAGCAGTAATTACAATACCTTCTATATTGAACAGGGAATTACACTTCATATATCATTTGCGACTTGATATAGTAGCTACATAAAGAAATTCCTAATTCTCCTATACTCACGGCTACAAACACATACACATATAAGCATATTCTCATGTGAACACACACACATATATATTCACTCTTACATGCAAACAGGAAAAAAAGTGGCTGCACTATAACCATACATGTGATCTGTATACTAGAGGGATCACAATGTTGGTATAAGTAATACCTACATATAATTACATTTTATACCCTGAAGTTTCATTTTACCCTATTTCAATTAACCTAAAAGCAAAATCATAGGTATTGTTGAGACATTACTAATAAAAGAAAGATGTTTTTTCTCTAAGTATATTTTTGGGGAAATTATTTCCAGAATATTAAAAGGTGCCTCATGAGGATAAGGGTCCCCTCATTATGTATGTTTAAGAAATGATGGGTTAGGGCGCCTGGGTGGCTCAGTTGGTTAAGCAACTGCCTTCAGATGTTACCATCCTGGAGTCCCGAGATAGAGTCCCACATCAGGCTCCCTGCTCAGCAGGGGGTCTGCTTCTCCCTCTCCCGCTCCCGCCTCTTGTGCTCTCTCTCTCTCTCAAATAAATAAATAAAATCTAAAAAAAAAAAAAAAAAGAAATGATGGGTTAAATGAAGTCTTTCTTCATGAAAACATTTTCTCAAGATTTTTTTAAAAGATTTTATCTATTTGTTTGACACAGAGAGAGCAAGAGAGCACAAGCAGAGGGAGGAAGAAGTAGGCTCCCCGCTGAGCTGGGAGCCTGATGTGGGGCTCGATCCCAGGACCCCAGGATCATGACCTGAGCCAAAAGCAGATGCTTAACTGACTGAACCACCTAGGCACCCCTCAAGATTTTTAATCTGTTTATTATGAATCTTTGAATGAGAATGAGCTCTTCAGTATTTGCCAAACAAATTTATTCATAGAGCCTTATTTTTCACAGCATTTTTGAAGAGTAATATAACACAAGATGGGGAACCCTGACAAAGAGGAAGATGCTTTGGTTCAAAAGATTACTGCTCAAAGAGTACATGCTTTGAAAATGAATGCTAGTGGGGCGCCTGGGTGGCTCAGTCATTAAGCGTCTGCCTTCGGCTCAGGTCATGATCCCAGGGTCCTGGGATCGAGTCCCACATCGGGCTCCCTGTTCGGTGGGAGGCTTGCTTCTCCCTCTCCCACTCGCCCTGCTTGTGTTCCTGCTCTCGCTGTCTTTCTCTCTGTCAAATAAATAAATAAAATCTTAAAAAAAAAAGAAAAAAGAAAATGAATGCTAGTTACATTTTTGGTACACCTCCTTGGCCAAGCATTCTACAACAGCTTGCTTTATTCTTGGGACAATGTCATGAGATGCATATGAATATCTACATTCAGTGGGTAAACAAACATCTAGAGAGGTGTAATATTTTCCCCCAGTTCATGCAGCTAACAGAGGAGTTGCAGCTAACATTTGAAACAGCTTTGTTTTTCTTGTAGCCTGTGCTCTACTAAGGATGATAAGCAGCCTACTGACTTATTTTTTGAATCCAAGATTTAATAAGGGTCCAGGAATGCTACGTGAAAGTAAGAACACACTTTTTAGAAAGCAGAGTAGGTATGTCCTGTCACGTCATAATTTCAGAGATGCCAGGAAGTTCCCCCTCCTCAAAATACCTTCTCAAGACATTTAGATAATACAAAAATTCTGAATAGCAACACTTTGCTTAAAAGATTTATTTTTCTCCCTTGAAAATTATAAATATTCTTGCATATACTTTAAAGATATCTCAATACTTTCAAGGCATTCCCAGATCTGACTGAGCAGAAGAACTTAGAGAAAACTTAAAAACAAAGACAAAACCAAACAAAACCAGACACCTTACAAACCCCTAGACCTTTTAAAACAAAGCATGTAAGGCCAGAGTTCAGGAATCTTTATTATTATTATTATTTTAAGTTCCCTAAGTAATTTTAGTAATCACTGTTTAAATCTTTATCAAACTTTCCCCTTCTAAGTGTAAACGGATTACTTAGAGAGACATGACTATGGGATAGAAAAACAATACATTTAGAGCTACAGGATTTGAGCTGAGATCTCAGCCTCATCACTCCATCTCTGTGAGAACTTGGATGAAGTAAATCATCACTCTGACTTTGACATCTTCATTTGGTGCTGGGGATACTAACATTCCTCAAAATACTTTAATACTTTAATACATTATTAAAATATACAGTGGGTACAGAGAACTATTTGTATGTGGTACACTTGCTCCATCTTCTTTCTCGAGAGTACAATTCCATTCATGGTGGCACATGGAAGTGTGAAGACACTAACTGGTTCCATCTTGGGGGAGAGAGGCTGATACAAAGGGGAAAGAGGCAAAGCTACGAACAGGAGCCTCCTGGATCTTCCCCTTTGTCTTTTCCATATTTGGAATTCTCTGGTTGTTTTGCATCAGAACAGGACAAGAGAAATGCTTCAGCTCCAGGAGTTTTCTCTTCATGACAGATTCTGGATCAGATTCATCTTCTTTGGGCATTTCCCATTGGCAGCCAGTACCATTTATTTATTTATTTTTAAAAGATTTTTATTTATTTATTTGACAGAGAGAGAGAGAGAGAGAGAGAGAGAGAGAGCACAAGCAGGGGAGTGGCAGGCAGAGGCAGAGGGAGAAGCAGGCTCCCCGCAGAGCAGGGGAAGCCCGATGTGGGACTCGATCCCAGGACCCTGGGATCATGACCTGAGCTGAAGGCAGTCGCTTTACCAACTGAGCCACCCAGGTGCCCAGCCACTACCATTTAAAATAAGGCTGAGTCTGCAAAGCAGACCAGACTAGGCTTAATGGTGCATCTACATTCTTGGTTACATCTGCTATTTGGGTATATTAACTGCAGAACATGAGTTTGATAAAGAAAGGGGCTCATATGAACTATTTCAAGTATTTAGAGAATGGTCATAAGAATGTCTTAAAGCAAATTCTTTTTAATACTAAAAATGTCTCAAAAGTGAATAATTCAGAGGTGCCTGGGTAGCTCAGTTGGTTAAGCATCCAACTCTTAATTTCGGCTCAGGTCATGATCTCAAGGTTATGGGACCAAGCCTGCTCTGTGCTCAGTGGGGAGTCTGCTGGAGATTCTCTCTCTCTCTCAAATAAATAAATAAATCTTTTTTAAAAAAGTGAATAATTCGAAATAATATTTGAGTATACAAATAGGGTTTTTTAAATTGATAATTTATTCATTGAATGGGTATAATGAAATATAAAAACTAGATTCTTTGCTTTTGTTTTGATTGGTTGATTTTCTGGGCCCACTGACCTGACTCAATCTAGAAACCTGGAATCATTTATATCACATTAAGTGGCTAGCTTATGATGACTCACATTCATTGATGTATTTTAGAAGATATTTTTCTATTTGCATATTAAAGATTTTCCAATTTCCAAGTACAAAATCTCTATGTTTCTTTAGTAGTGTAAGAATTCATCAAAGTGCAATTGTCTTCACATAAAATGAAAAACTTAAATCACCACAATATTTTAAAACCAAAATTAATTTCTCTATTTTCTCCAGTGGCAGAAACAATTTTAAGTTGTATCTAAACAGACTTGTTGATATCACAACTTTGTCATTGTAAGATAAGCCAAAGAGAATGATTTTTATAACTTTTATTTTATTTCACTTTTTATGGGTTTCTACTATGTTATACAAAATATGTGTATTTTGTGTATTTGACAAACCTAGATAACCATATTAGAAGGTATTATAACAACTGAAGAAAATTATCAGCCAAATTCCTTTTTGCTCATTATCCAGGGTTTCCCTCTTAACAGGAAACCACTCAACCAGAAGCATGTTGATCTATATGAAATTGCCAATACCCAATCATGTTTCATCTGTACAAAATGGCAATTTCTTATGGTTTCATTAATTATTAAGTTATATAACAGCAGATAGTCAAGTTAATATTACCAAGTCTAGCAAAAAGCACATCCTCTTCAAAAAACAAAAGAGAAGAAAAAAAGAATCCCAAAGAATGAGCAAATTTATAGATAAGTAAATATATTCTTTGTAGTTCAAATAGTTTCCTCAATTTAAAAGAACTACAGACTGTCTTTTGTTTTATAGGATGTTAATGAGAATGAGCTTTATTCTAATAACTTCCTTCAATTTCCAATTCCCTGCAATGGCTTCTTCTGATTGCCCCATTAAAATAGTGTGGGCACCGTTTTTGATGGTATGGAGTCTTCTGAACCCTGGCTACAATGCATAGCACTAATGCTTATGATACAAATATTACAGGACCTTGAAGCTTGCCTATTCATTGAGAAATAAATTTTTAAGAAGGACTTGAATAAATATCACACAAGCTGCTACAAAAATAGATATATTTTAATTATCAGTAACATCAGCATGATCTTTTGATCATACCCACCATTTTGAAGATTTGGGATGTTGAGATGATTCCAGGAGAATATTTCCAAGATCCGAAATTTTAAAATAAAGGTTAATATTTAGATTTGCAAAGACTAGCACAGCTTCCTAGTAGAAGCGAGTTATAGTGTAAAAAATCAGAGTAAGTTCAATATGCTGATAAAATATATTACAATTATGAATATTATAATTATTCACTGAAGCAGTCCATTCTATCTATTAGTAATTAAAAAATGGGGTGGGGAAAAGAGGGAGTCAAGATTTTAGATGTTAGAGACGAGCCCAGATATTTTCATTGTTTAAAGCTTTTCCTAACTAGTCAAACTGTTTCACCTCCTGAATCATCTTAAAGCAGAATATCTGTATCATATAATATTTCCATGTAAAGGTAGATTTTATTTCACAGATAGCACATGTCAAAATAAATATCTGAATAGGAATAAAAAAAAAAAACTATAGGCCCTTTTCATTGCCTTGCTTCTCACTTTTTCTTTCTTCTATTCTTCTTCATCTTATAAAGTTGATGTTCCCTGGGACACCCATTATAATTTTTGTCATTTAATGGTGGCAGATAGTGGAGGTGAGGGAGAGGGAGATCTTACTGAAGTAAGCCTTATATTTTTCTTTCTTTTTTTTTTTAGCCTTATATTTTTCAATTTATCAATCAATAACAAATGTTATTTTAGTATGTTTCACTGGCAGCAAGCCTAAATTTACAATAGTGATCCGGCCACATAGCCTTAAAAAATAGTGTCCTCATTCCCAAACTACAGAAAATAAAACAACAACAAAAATAACAACAATGACAGCAAAAAACAAAACAAAAAACAATCCTTGTTCTCAACTGATGAGATCAAGCGTCTGTGTTTAGACCTTAGTATGTAGCTGTGCCCAGAAATTCTCCATGTCCATGGCCTACCCCGGATAGAAGGGATGCTTTGGAGGGAATCTGCTAAATATTTAAGAGATGCTGCTTCTAATTTTGCTCTGTGCTCATTTTTGTGCTTCACACTCTAACCAAGGATGCTGCATTAGATGAAACTAAAGGTAACCCCAGGCAATAAGAATTTAAGTGATGTTTTCAATTACTAAACATGCATCCTCTCATCTTAGGAAGATTTCTGATCACCTAGTTACCTGAAAATGAATTGTGCCAGAGATATTTAAGAAGTGCTTACCAGGAAGAGTGCTTTGATGACCTTATAAAACCTAAATAGCCTTTTTTATCACAAGATTTGGTGAGCTATATTCTTATTCTATTTTATTTTGAGAAAGAAATTTTCCCTGTCACCTTTTATTTCTAGATATTTTGATTTTAAATAAAGTGTAATAATAGTTCAAACTTTTGCCAAAATTAAAAAAAAAACGTTAAGGTCTTTAAAAATGCAATGCCTGCTTAGTTATAATACATTATGATTATGGTTTAAAGCTGCAAAGTTTCTATTTAATGTAACTCGGTGTTGCTTTTCTAAATGTAGGAAATTTTTACCCTTATTATTTTTTGGTTTATCTGCACACCAATCACAGAGAAGTTGGATTTCAAGTCATAGTTGTTCTTTCACAGTGATTCCAGTTAAAGTCTTGTTATATTTCTTGCTCGTGTCAGAAATCTTGTATCTAAACTTTAATGGAAGTCACATATGCAGCCGTATGAGATCCCGAGTACCCTTTAAGTGTTCCATGGGCCTCAGCCAAATGAATAATTGTCCATCAGCTTATGGTTCATTAGGGACCACAAATCAGTTGAGTGGGAGGTGTTTCATAGGAAACTATTCAAACCTACATTTTGCTAGATTCCTGATGAATAGAACAGCCCAGGATAAGAAACTTTCATCTAGGAGCTCCAAGGTAGTTAGGCTGGTGATAGCTGAGGCCTATAAAGCTAATTGGGCAGATAAGAAAGGGGGTAGCAATCTGGTCTGGACATAGAAAGGAGACATTCCTTGGTGTTTACTGGCAAGTACAAAACTTTGCTGGAAGGGTGATCTATAAATGAAATTCACTAAAGAATTAAACTTCAAGAAGCCTTCCCCACAGTGAAATATGTGGCAATAAGCTTTGCAATTTTGATTTTTGTTTCATTTTAATGGGAAGATTATTTTTAGTATATGTCAATTTTAAATTCTTTTATTTTTATTAGCATTAACTTACATTGTAATTGATGTTTACTTTTATATCTTTTTATAAATTCAGTTTGACTGAATTTACTTTTAAGTATTATGTTCAATTAGGCTGTTTTAAAGGAAAGAAAACTATAGCATATCTCTAAATAGATGATTCCTCCTGTCTACTTCTCCACCATTTTTACCCTATGCACATATGCTGAGAATTATTTTGTGGTGAGTTTTCTCTTTAGTCCCATGGAAATAGAAATACGTATTGCAGGTTTCAGAAATTCATGAAGGAAATAAGTTGCCTGTGTTAAGGTTATACGATATTAAGGAAAGCTTTGAAGGTACTGATCTTACTCAAACCAAAGCAAACAAACAAAACAAAAATAACTTCATGCAGCATTCCAAGAAAGATTAAGGAGATGCAGAAATAGTCTGCAAAGTTTTTTTAGCTCCTAGTGATTTCGATACTTGAAAAGTAAAAAGCAACCAAAGTACTAATTCAAATGGTAAGCATTTGACTTTTAGACTTTTAGAATCTTACATACATACAATTTTGTTGATTAAAGCATACTTTGATTGAATAGATTAATCAAGTAACAGTAAAACAAACCATCTAGTCTTGCTTTCTGCATATTAGAGAATTCCATCAACCCAGAGAAATATAATGTCCTACATTTCCTTTGGAAGAACTCTAAAAGGCACATGTTACCTAGGAAGAAAAAGAGAGCTCTGGGAAATCTGTTAAAACATGGGTTACATAATGTAAGAAGCTGATCATCATTTTAGAACTTAAAAGGAAGGTGTCCCTGATGGCACGAGAAATGGCACAGAGAATTTCATGTACGGAGAAGGGGAAGAATGGGACCTTCAACATTTGTTCCCAGTGGCTAGTCTGAGCAGGCAACATCTAGGAACTGGCTGCAAAGACAATGTAATTATTTCACCACGTGTTCTTTTAGGAAAGTCATAGACAGAAGGAACATAGAAGTCATAGTATCACATCAGCTAGAAAGAAATATAGTATTCCCTATTTCCTTTTTAACAATTAATAAATCTTACCAAGCTGCAAGAATATATATATATGTATATACACATATATATATGCATATACATGTATATACACACACACACATATATATATATCTCCAATTCTAAGTGAAACAGACATTATATATGTACATAACTAGGAATTTTATTATTACATCATTTTGGAATTGTTAAATATTTGTGTTTAGTAAATTGATTCAAACTTACATGGTGTCTGAATCTAATTTTGTGTACACAGGATTGACATTAGAATTTTAGGTCCCTTATTTATAAGTCATAAAAGATTGGCTGAGTTTTAATCCACCTACACTCCATCTCTTATTTTACATATTAATTTACTCCTATGTAAAAGTATTATAGTACATTAATAGAGAATTTTTGTGCTAGTTGGAAACTCAATGCATAATTGAGACTGCTCTTTCTCCTAGCAAGTGCTACCATTCAGTTTTGAAAAAAAAATTATTTCATGGAATTACATAGCAGAATTTTGAGTTATTGTGGAGAGGAATTGTTCACCTTGCCATCTTTGGCATTAAAATGCGTAGATCTCAGAATTTCTCCAAGAATTCACACATCTAGGAAGAAAAAAAGCAAACTACACAGAACAGTTCTTCCACTGTGAAAAATAGCAAAATTCCACACCTACAACAAATTGCAAATTTTCACATATTTGCTCCAGGCAAACATTTGCAATTTTCACAGCAAATAAGGCTTTTGGCTCCAATACACATTTTTTTGTCTTCTCCCCCCCCCTTGGAAAAAATCACTCTCTCTATTTTCAGAAAACCAGAAAAAACACACAAGGCAAAATTTCTGATAATATCATCCTTATTCTAGGTATTTAATTTTGATACCTACCCACTTAAATGAAAAATATTAGTTCAACATGACTATACTTGATTCAAGAATTCACGAGTTTGTGCAGGAACCCTGAAAATGAAACTTAACTGTTATTGTGACCTGTTAATGTTAATGGGATTCCCAATTCCATTCTGATCAGAGGGATTGTTCCTAAAATGTTATTGTCTAGTGTTTTCAGGAAATAAAATATTTTCCCAGTAGTGAAATAGAAATAGAAGTTGGGTTTCCCCAAAAGATTTTTTTTTTTCATTTTAGTACTATAAGGCAATGGTCCTCAGGCAAAGGACAATGGTGTTTTCCAATCATCTATGAAGTACGGAGAATATTTTTTTAATAATGCTTATACAAGCATTTGTTTACATTAAAAACAAACAACAACAAAACCTAGAGACTGTGAAAGGCTATCCCTCTACTAATCTCCTCTAATTTACTTGCCTTCTAATATATTTTACTGAATGGGAATAACAGTCACAGCATTATTACAATAAGTACATTGAAAATTGTGCATAACACACTCGTGAGAGAATCTTTCTTGGGATATCATTCACAGCCTTTTGTCCTGTGGTTAAAACAAAACAAAAGCAAATCAAAAACAAAAAGAAAGGTTGAGCATTGCCATTATGTGATAGGGAGAAGGTAGGTCATTTAACCAATGCTGGTTTGAGTTTTCAAACTTCCAAATCCTATTCTATGTTATTCAGTTGATTTACTATGAATCACTTTATTTTATCCAGTAATGCATGTATGTGTTGTGGGGTGTGTGTGTGTATGTGTTGCATGATAGAGAACTTTCCATCGCACATCCATCTGATTTACTCCTGGTTTCTATATAGGATCTGTAAGTTATTCTGAGGGAAGTCATCTGAAAGTACAGAACAGATCAGGTCCTGCTTTTCTTTAAAACATAGCTTTTCTTTCACACACACACAAAAAATTCCCATCTCTTTTGCTTGTGTCTTAAAAGAGCAAGCACAATTTGATCTCTGACTATATAACGAAGTCCCTCTTTCCTATCTTTCTTCCATCTATCTTTTGTGGTACCAGAACCTGAACATTATGACATGTTTAATCCCACTTGGGTATCTTTACTTACCCTTGTCTGGCATATTCTCTCCTCATGCAGTTTCCCTGCTGAATTCCTCATCAGTCAAGGCAGCTAATTTTCCTTTTTTTTTTTTTTTTTTTCCCAGTAAAACTTTCACAGTCTCCCTATTTGGAACTCTTTCCTATCTCTGTATCTCTACCTCAATGATACTCCTTTCCCCATTAATTCATCACCATTCATTTGTCAAATTTTTATTGAGTCCCTATTATTGCTAACATCTGATAAATACAAAGGTAATTAGACATAGTTCTTGACTTCTAAGAGTTCCCCATGAGGCACATTGCCCCAGTCCAGTTATATAGGCAACTTGAGGGGCAGATTATCTCTTTATCACTTAGTAGCGCTTTAAAATGGCAAGTTCTTACAATATTTTTTTTCAATAAATTACAGTGCTTCACTGTAGGAGGAATACGCAGAGCCAATTTCTTTCAAATTTGGTTTATGGCATAAAGAACGCAGAATATAAGAATTATTCGTATCAATGTAGTTTTTAAAAGCACAGTTGTCGGGGTGACTGGGTGCTCAGTAGGTTAGGCGTCTGCCATTCGGCTCAGGTCATGATCCCGGGGTCCTGGGACCGAGCCCCGCCTCGGGCTCCCTGCTCAGCGGGGAGTCTGCTTTTCCTTCTTCTTCCTCTGCTGCTCCCCCTGCTTGTGCTCTCTGTCTCTCTCTCTGTCTGTGTCAAATAAATGAATAAAATCTTTAAAAATAAATAAATAAAAAGTAAATAAATAAATAAGAGCACAATTATCTGCTTCACAACTGAAAGTACAGTAAATTTACAGAGGAAAATGTCCTGCTGCTGTGTTTGGGGAACTTCTCCCTCACATTGTCAGTGCTTCAGCAATAGTTCTTACAGCAGCTTCCAATCCAGAGTTACTTTGTTGCTTAGAGCTAAGATGAAAGGATTTGACCAAATAATTATAAATTCTCTACTCCTATTAATTTGCTGTATATCTTAAATGTACTGTATAAAGTTTAAATGTTCTTTTTTAATCTCGATTTTTCTGCACCTCTTAAATCTTAGGCTAATTGCAATAAACACAGTTGGGTCAAAACTTTCAGATGCTACCATTCCAGTTAATCCAGTGGAGAAAACAAAACTCAAAGTTGATCTTTTTGGTTTTTTTTTTTCCTTTTTGTCTAGCTATGGAATAATTGTGTAGCTACTTTCAATGAAAAAGAAATACTTTAATCATATGTTTATAATTCCGTTATGTGATTACCACATATCTAATATTATATCTGTTTTGCATTACTTAACATACATCGAAATCCTACTGTTTGCCAGAACCCAAATGCCAATTTCTTTCCATCCTTACACTAATTTAGGCCTTTATCTCTCATCTGTACCTGTGGGATCATCTCCTAAGTGAACTCTTTCGGCTTAAAGACAATATCAATAATAATAGCATTTATTGAGTGCTTACTATGGGATGATTTAGTGTATTAGCTTATTTACTCTTCACTGGAGCCCAATCAGAGATAGATAGTATTAACTATTATTTGTAGTTTTCAAATAATAAAACTAATGCTCCTAGGAATTAAGTAAATTGCCTCATACATTTCCTGGCTAGAAAGAGTGGGAGTTAGGCGTTGAACCCAGGTGATCAACACAGCCACCACACTTTCAGTTATGATAATCCAATGCTTCATTTTAAGCTCTATTCATTTTTATGTATTTCTCACCAGCTACCTCTAGGCTCTAGCTGCCACTGGCCCCAGTCGTCTAGGCTCTTAGTTACAGAGGACAAAAGATAAGCTCAAAGGACCTCCATGACTTAGTACCCCTCTTCTTTTGCAGACTTATTTTTGGCTAGTGTCTGTTTCTCCTTTGTTTTCACACAATAAAGAATTGTTTGTAGATTCACTTACACTCTATACTTAGCCACACTTCTATGCTTGTGTTCTTGTGCACCTGCTGCCTGGAAAACCCTTCCTACTAATCTCCACCGTAACTCTAGTTATCAGTCAGCAATTCAATACAGTTGTCAATTTTTGGAAACTTCTCTAATCATAAGGTAAGTGAAATGCCATCCTGCCCCTGCTCTACACATCTAACACACTGCAAAAAATTATTTTAGCACTTATTTTATTTAGATTAACTTCTCATGTGCCCCTCTTCTACTAGACTATATACATTAGGAACAAAACACTGCTAATTTTTTGTCTCCAGTGTCTACCAGATTGCTTGGCAAACGAAATGCATTCAACAACTAAATATGTTGAACTGAGATGCAGGAGGAGACAGAGATGGACAAGAAGCCCATAGTCTCATTCAATTTTACTTGTGTACTTTGTCAGAGCAAACAGAAGATGAGCGATTATTAAAATCTAACAATTCTGAAAGTAACTGGTCAAGATACACTTTCATCAACACTGGAGTAGCTCTGCCTGGTTTGCCTCTTCTATACATGATTTCATTTGATCCTCACAATGAAAGTGTGCGGTGGTAGACACTACCATTATCCCCAGATTAGAGAAGAGGAAATTCAGAGTTAGAGAACTTGGATGTCTTCCGTAAGATCACACTGCCAGATGGCAGCCAGAGAATTGAAAATAGGCCATCAAACTCTAAAACCCTTTGTCTAATACTAAGCATTAAGGTTATTAAAAAATAGTAAAAAAAAAAAATGTACTCACTGAACCCTCCTGATGCATTAGTGACACTCCACTGGCAGTAAATGAGGTATTTCATGGGAGAGAGGTAGTTACAATATATGTTTGATAGAAGAAATATGTGTGATAAAGGAAAGCCCTAATTTTGGAATTAATATATAGTAGTCCCCCTTACCCACAGTTTTGCTCTCTGTGGTTTCAGCTACCCACACTCAATGTGGTCCAGAAGCACATGACCTTTCTTCTAACATATGGTCAGAAGGTCATATAGCCTAAGGCTACGTCACAGCACCCACATCATTCCCCTCCCTTCACCTCCTCACGTAGGCATTTTATCATCTCACATCATCACAAGAAGAAGGGTGAGTACCGTACAATAAAACATTTTGAGAGAGAGAAAGATACCACATTCACATAACTTTTATTTATTATTGTTATAATTTTCTATTTTATTATTAGTCCTTGTTAATCTCTAACTGTATCTAGTTTATAAATTAAACTCTATCATAGATACGTACATGTAGGGAAAACATAGTGCTTTTAGGGTTAAGTACTATCTGCGGTTTCAGGGATCCACTTGGGCTCCTGGAACATATCACCCACAGTTAAGGGGGGGGGCTACTGTATCTATGAAATTATTTTGTAACAAGAAGTACACATTCAGTAAAAGATATTTAGTGATTATATTCACTAATTTCACTTCTATCCTTTAGTATGTAGAACATATGTTGGTATCTAGCATATGGAAAGTTCAATGGGCATCTTTAATATAATTATCAAAATGGGTTTTCTATATGCTTTCAGTTGTAAATTTTATAGTAAAATAAAGAATGTAAAGCTCAAAACTATACATTTTCATTTTTATATGTTCTCCTTATATCTTTGTATGAAGTGGTCTTCCAACTATAGTGTCCAAAAACCATAGGACAACATAGGCATTATATCATTCTCTAAATAAGAACTGGTTCATTCCCACAAACATTTATTGAGTGTTTCTTATGTTGGATTGAGCATAGGAGAAGAATTGTGTTCTATAATGTGATGATGTAAATAAAGATGAAGGAGTCCTATTCCTTTATATTTGCATTTTGATGGTGCTGAAATTGAATAGGGTTGAAGTCATATTTGAAGAAGCTGTGAATTTTGGGAAAGAAGTTCAGAAATTATTTTGGTAGACAGAATAAAATAAGAAAATAAAATTGGTACTTCTGTCTTATTAAAATATCTTTGATATTACTATAAGCTGGAGAAAGTCTAAATCCACAGAAGGTTATTATTAAGTAAGTGTGTGTGTGTGTGTGTGTGTACTCACACAAAAAGGAAAGAAAGGCTTACCAAGATCATCAGCAATGGAAATCAAAAAGAAATGACTGATGACAGAGACATGGCCACAATGAGACTGATATAACTTGGTTACTCATTGGCTGGATGCAGTGAAGATAAACCAGGAGGTTAAACAGAAATATTTAAAATTTGTCAACTGGAAATATGTTATCTCATCAATACATGCACACCTATGTCCACTCACCCATATGTGCAAAATTTCCTGTCCCTGCCCAAGGGTTTATATGTTCCTATACTTCTAATTTCATGAGAAATACTCCATTAGACTTGTATCAAAAAGCCCTGATTTCTGCTCCATGATAGTGTTTCCTATATATGGACTGCTGAAAATATGTGACTTGAATGAAATGTGCATGTCTTTGTAGTATGAAAGAGATAGAAACTCTTTAAAAAATAAAATGTTGAGGCACCTGGGTGGTTCAGTCGGTCAATCATCCAACTCGATTTCAGCTCAGGTCATGATCTCAGGGTGGGTTGTGAGATCAAGCCCCATGTCAGGCTCAGCACTCAATGGGGAATCTGCTTGAGATTCTCTCTCTCCCTCTCTCTCTGCTTCCGCATGTGTGCTCGCCCCTCCCCCATGTGTGCTTTCTCTCTCTCTAAAATAAATAAATTAATATTTAAAAAATCAAAATCAAAATCAAAATGTAATTACAATGCTAAATTTAAAAAATCAAGTGCAGAATTTAAAATAAACATCTAAAAATTCACACTCAAGTCCCCAAATTTAGATATGTCTATGAATAATAATAATCCATTATACTTGTTGACCATTTTTATTCCCCACTTTCAAATATAATGTTTTAAAGGATATGATTTTAACACATGTGAAAAGGGTGCTTAAGTTTTATTTAAGCAAAAACTCTATGTGTCATGGGGAGTTCAGATGCCAACATACAATTTTCGTGACATTCTGACTTGTATCTCCCCAGATGGGTACTGAAAAATCAATGCAGCATTCTGTTTTAATTATCTTCCTCCAGACACTGATTATAGTACTACTTCATCACCTGTTGGGGAAGTGTTTACTGAGCATTTCCTATGGGCAAAGCACTCAGGTAGGTGTTGATGGCCATATAAAACAAGAATTCTGGCTCAAACATCCAAGAATCACTCTTTTCTCAAATAAGCCACTCTATACTTGCCTACTACATTCCATATTATTGCAATTTCCAGGCTTTTAATATATTTGTGTTATGTTCCACTTTGCTAAGAATTATTTAAGATAATTCCAAAAACCTTGATGAAGCCACTGTATGTTAGTGTGCTGAGTAACAAATGCTTTTATGATCTGCTGCTTTGTAAATTTTACAATGATCCAATTCTCCTGAGATGGATTGAGGCCATATTAGTTACATGGTGGTCAATAAGCAAGTCTCAAAATCCTTTGAAAATGGTATTAGTGTCACCTAATGACAGTTAATCCTATGAAATAGTGCTTCATAGCCAAGTTTTTGAAGCCATTGAAATAAAGAGCTAAGAAGCCTTGAGATTTTATATAATCAGTCTTTAAGTTGTATCTCTTAATTATTATTTTCTCATCAAGGTTTTTGAAAGGACTTGGATATCAAACTATTTGGAGGTCATGCCTTTCAGAATGTCTTGATTTCAAGTTCCCTACATTGTTAAAAAGGGCAGAGATCTATGACTTAGAAGTCAAATAAGCTGGTAATTGAGTGGCCATTCTTTTGCACATATTGGGGGAGGTGATTTTTGTGTACTTGGTCCTCTACTTTTACACTTCAAAGAGATCAATGAGAATGGCTAGCAGAATATAAATAAAATGGGGGAAGTTTCATTGGTGATGAAATAGAAAGGATGATAGTCTCACCTTCAACTTCAAAGGATTTTAATTAAATAATAAACAGGGGGAAATTATGAATTGAGTAAGAATGTCGGTTCAGTCCAGACTCTTCATTCAGTAGCTGCATGATCTTAGGAGGAAGTGCTAAAAATCCTTATCCCTTGCTTTTCTCATATACAAAATGGGAAAGAGTTATGTTTATATCTACTTCATAGAGTTGTGAGATTTAAATGACAAACAAATGGTCAGCCTGGTGCTTCGTCTATGGTAAGCTATCAACAAGTGTTACTTAGCAGGACTCATCTGCCCCATCTTCCTCACCATCATTACACAAGAGGGAAATGGGGTCAGATTCTGGCCCTCTCCCACCAACAAAGTTTCCCGAAGGAACAATGCGGCCAGGATCTGAGTGGAGAAAATGCTGAGAGAACTCCGTTCACAGTCTCTGTGAGGGAAAAAGACAGGATGTGGTCTCAATGAACATTTCAGAAACCTAGTATGGCAGGATTTCTTCCTTCTCTAGAAGCCAGAAAAACAGAAAGTTTCTAAGTATCAGAGAAAAAAATACTACCAGTTCTATAAAAAGATGCATTATGTCAAAACAGAGGACATTCCTGAATACTTAGAGCAATTGATTCAATGAAACAGATAAACTGTAAAAACACAATAAAGCGACCTAAAAACCACACAGTTAAAAAAAAACAAACAAACACTACATTAGGAGCTTTCTGATTTATGATCTCATTAAGATTTGAGACAATATTTTATTTATTTACATGGAGGAGGGAAATGTGAAATAAGAACAATCTGAAATCAGAAAACATAGCATGAGAAAGAAAAATATGATAGCTTAAATGAAACTATAATGGGTTTCAAAAAACACAGATATGATAGAAAACTGTTTTATAGAAGTCAAATTCAGGGAATTTGTGTAAGATACAGATGAAAACTGTAAAAAAGAAAAAGAAAAAAATTGGAAAAATCAAAGATAGAGGGAATAAAATATAAAACAAAAACCTAAACAAGAACAAAAATCAGGAGCAATAATCAAATTATTTTTTAAGAAAAAACTTTATTGAAATGATGAAAAAATCCAGAGTTACAGATTGATAAACCTCGATAAATATTAAGATCAAGAAAATTGAAGAAACTTTATTTTGAATAAAATGTTTAATACTAATAATAATAAAAAATCCTAGCAGCCAGGATGATAGGTAAACTACAAGACAAATAATTCACAATATTTGAAATATTGTGAAAAATAGTTTAATAATTATCACCTAGATCAAAAACAGATTTTATCAGCAAATATTGGCATTATTTGAGCCAAGAGTGAGGGGGTAAAATTTATGGTGAATTTCTCTTGTTACTCAAGATGATTTCAATATTTTTTCATTCAACAATTATATATTGAATGTTGAATGTAAATGGCAGGCATTAGGTACTGAAATGGATTTATTGGTAATTTGCTTCTTACAAATTTTACGATACTTCCCAAACCTTCAATTAAAAAACGTATAAGAGGGCGCCTGGGTGGCTCAGTTGGTTAAGCGACTGCCTTCGGCTCAGGTCATGATCCTGGAGTCCCAGGATCGAGTCCCACATCAGGCTCCCTGCTCAGCAGGGAGTCTGCTTCTCCCTCTGACCCTCCTCCCTCTCATGCTCTCTGTCTCTCATTCTCTCTCTCGCAAATAAATAAAAAAAATAAATAAATAAAAAAATTTAAAAAAATTAAAAACGTATAAGAAGAAAATAAAAGTGAAAAGAAAATGCCTAAGAAAGTAAAGGGCAAGAAGGAGAGATAAGACAAATGAGGCAATTTAAGAACTTAACTAATATTCTCATTCAAAAGGATAGACTGCTCCTCTTTGCATGGAGCTTGATCATACTGATTCTCAAAGGCAAGGCTTTCACATCTTCACCAGCCATCTCTCAAGGGCAGGGAGTCTGAAGCCAGGGAAAAGGGCTCACAGCAATGATGCCAGTCAAAACATTTGAAACCTCCTCACATAGTCTCTCTCTGCTCTGTACCATTCTTTCATACCACCACAATTCTGAAGAGCACATGGGTACTCCTCAGCTCTTATTTCTTCTCAGAAAAGTCTGTATCCTTGGGCAAGCCATTTCCTTCCTCTGGGCTTCAGTTTTCTCCTGAGCAATAGCTGGAACTGGACAAGGCATGATAATATTCTTTATATTTGTAATTTGCAGATGGTTTAGGGATTACAACCATGACCCTCAAGCTTGACTAATAGTAGAATAGTGTGGCAGATCTTTGTTTTGTTGTGTTTTGTTTTGTTCTATTGTGTTTTAACACTGATGCCTGTTTCTTTTCCCCAGATTCTAATATAAATGGTATTGGAATAAGGCCTGGCCATCAAAATTTTAAAAGCTGATCAGGTAGAGAACCATGGAATGAAATTAATTTCTTGGACATCAAGCCATGTACTGTGTGTTGGTGCGAAGCTGAATTACAGTATCAAAAACCTAGTTCATTTACTATTGGGGCAGGGAGGGGGGCAACATCTGCCAATAAAAAATGAATGTCTGAAACATTAAGATCTTTTACAAAAGAATCTGGTTCTTTAAATATGTGTTTTGTGCCAAAGACAGGAGCTGTCTTGAGAGTATTCCTTGTGGACATACCAGTCGAGGACCAAACATCTTTTCCTACAGCAGATAAGAGTAGACACTTCATGTGAAGCCTGGGGCATTGACTCTGGGAGAAGGGAGCAAAAACAGGTGGGACTCCACAACTAGCAAGCATTGGGGGAAACTGAAAAATTCTGCCTCAACAGGGCAAGACCCTTGGCCTTGAATTCCCTTCTCCAAGATGACCCGTATATTTCTCTTACTGTTTTGTTTTTGTTTTTTTATTATTATTATGTTATGTTAATCACCATACATTACATCATTAGTTTTTGATGTAGTGTTCCATGATTCATTGTTTGCGTATAACACCCAGTGCTCCATGCAGTACGTGCCCTCTTTAATGCCCATCACCAGGCTAGCCCATCCCCCCACTCCCTCCCCTCTAGAACCCTCAGTTTGTTTCTCAGAGCCCATAGTCTCTCGTGGTTCGTCTCCCCCTCCAATTTCCCCCCCTTCATTCTTCCTTTCCAGCTATCTTCTTTTTTTTTTTTTTTTAAACATAAAATGTATTATTTGTTTCAGAGGTACAGGTCTGTGATTCAACAGTCTTACACAATTCACAGCCCTCACCATAGCACATACCCTCCCCAGTGTCTATCACCCAGCCACCCCATCCCTCCCACCACCCACCACTCCAGCAACCCTCAGTTTATTTCCTGAGATTAAAAATTCCTCATATCAGTGAGATCATATGATACATGTCTTTCTCTGATTGACTTATTTCACTCAGCATAATACCCTCCAGTTCTATCCACGTCATTGCAAATGGCAAGATTTCATTCCTTTTGATGGCTGCATAATATTCCATTGTATATATATACCACATCTACTTTATCCATTTATCTGTCGATGGACATCTTGGCTCTTTCCATAGTTTGGCTTTTGTGGACATTGCTGCTATAAACATCAGGGTGCACATACCCCTTTGGATCCCTACATTTGTATCTTTGGGGTAAATACCCAGTAGTTCAAATGCTGGATCATACAGTAGCTCTATTTTCAACTTTTTGAGGGAAGCCACTCTCTTACTATTTTTGATCTCTACTAAAATCTCTTTTATCAGAGACACACTCCCTGATCATTATATCTATATACTTCACCCCTTCTGTATACTTCTCTGTACTTTGTGTTATTTTATGTGTCTTCATAGGACCACTTGACTTATTACATACTTATTTATGTGTGTGCACTGATGTTGTTCCATTCTAGAACAGTTTCTGGTTTATAGTATATAGTCAATTAATACTCATTGACAATATTGCAAGGCTGGAGTTCTCATAAGGAATAAATTGCAAATCTACTCCAAGAGCTGATCTATTTTTCTATTGAAAGACTACTTCTTAGTATTTATAGAAGATCTTCATAGCACTTAACCTAAACGCTATTATTCAAAAAGTTGTTAATAACTGATTAGACCATCAATAATATTCTTAAAGAACATTTCTGTTTAATGTTTCAGCATCTTCGAATAGACTTATATCTGCTAACAGGCTCCCACCCAAACCTCCAACTGATTTTGTTACATTTGTAAGAATCTTCATGGATACTTTTATAGCTAATACATATAAAAAATATTTTTAAATGAACAAACTGGATGAAATAATTTTGTATCATTCAAATAACTGTTGAAAATTACCTGTCAGTCATACAAAATATATTTTGAGGGACAAAGGATGCGATTGCTGTGGTTTATAATAAGCTCTGCTTCTTTTTATTGGTTACCAGTCATCAGAGCCATTATCTCAAAACTACTCAAAGTTCTTGATAGTAAAATGATGTGATCAGTTATCTAGTGTACAATAAATTATCTGTTTTCCATGGTAAGTTGCAAGTGCCCATTTTATGTAAATGTCATAGAATAATATTTGATAGTAAAACCTGAGATTTGCTTGTTTTTTCTGTAAACTATTGAACCTAGAGACTGAAATCTGCCATTTGTTAAGAACAAATAACAAGTCACAGTTTATACTCTTTTTAAATCTAAAGACCAAGAAGTGATGGGAAAATTTGAGACAGTAAAAAAAAAAAAAAAAAAAAAAAAAAAAAAAAAAAAAAAAAAAAAAAACACTAACAAAAAATCATATAAGTTCTGCTTTGAATCTATACAGAGGGAATCATCTCTGAGGAAATGGTTTAAGTTAACTTGGCAAAGAAGGGGGCTCACCATTAAGAAAAAGAATAAAACTTTAAATAATTTGGTCAGTGTGTCATCTTTACCCATAATTTATAATAATATAAATGAAACAATAGGCAATTTTTGATCAAAAAATATTTCCATGAGCTTGGATGTATGTGGATCTTCAGAATTTAGGAAATCCTGCCTATAAAGCTATTGTCAAAAGATCTATCCTGATCTACTTAGCCCTTAACCATACTCTCCTAAAATTATAGTAGTAGTAGTAGTAATAAATTTAATATTAGAATCAAAATTTGTGGGTTTTTTGTTCGTTTTTTTTTTTTTTTTTTGAGAGAGATTGAGGAGGGTGTGAGGATGTGAGGTAGGACAGAGGAAGAGGAAGAGAGAGAATTTCAAGAAGGCTCCATGCCCAGTGCTGAGCCCAACATAGGGCTTGATCTCAGGACCCTGAGATCATGACCTTAGTTGAAATCAAGAGTCGGACTCTTAACCGACTGAGCCATCCAGGTGCCCCAAAATTTGTGGTAGTTATAAACTATGTCCACAACTTGTTTGACTGTCCTTCCATTGTGAGGGAGGTTTTATTCCTCCTTCCCTTTAATCAGGACCCACCTTAGTGACTTACTTGTGGCAAAACACCAGATGAGATCCTGTGTGACTCCATCTTGAAATGTTTGATCTAGGGAAGGCCAGCCTCTATATAAGGAACCTGACTACTCTAACACTCCTATGCTAAACAGGCCACATATTAAGTGCTCGAAATAATAGCTCAGCTGAGCCAACAGTCAGCACCAACTGCCAGCCATCTTGGATGTTCAACTCAGCTGAGCCTTCAGATGATTGCACTCCCAGCAATTACACAAATGACCCAAGCAAGAAATGCCTAGCGAGTACCTCCAAAATGTCTGACCCTCATCTACAAAATTATGACCCAAATTGAAATCATTCTTTTAAGCAACTACGACTTGGGATCATTCATTCCACAAGTATATTAACTAGTACAGATTAGAAAGCCATACATCTACAACCTCTCTTATCAAAAATTATACCATGAACAATTATTTTCTTAAATTGTCTATTTATACCCAACAGCAAAGCTTCTCAGAGGAATATTTTATGTTGACTTTTTTTTTTAACTTTTAAGTTGCTTATAACTTCCTTAAAGTTAAATAAAAAATAGAATAATAAAGGGCTTATCTGAAAATGAGAATTTATTTAATTTTTAGATTTTATTTATATTCAAGTTAGTTAACATATAGTGTATTATCAGTTTCAGGAGTAGAATTTAGTGATTCATTGTTTGCCTGTAACAATTCATCAGTTGCAAGCAAATTTAGTGGTTCATCAGTTGCTCATTACATCAAGTACCCTCCTTAATGACCAAATACCCCATCCCCAACCTACCTTCCCTCCAACAACCCTCCATTTGTTCCCTATAGTTAAGAGTCTCTTATGGTTTACCTCGCTCTCTGTTTTAATCTTATTTTATTTTTTCCTTCTCTTCCCCTATGTTCATAAGTTTTGTTTCTTAAATTCCACAAATGAGAGAAATCGTATGGTATTTGTCTTTCTCTGACTGATTTATTTCACTTAGCGTAATACACTCTAGTTCCATCCAGGTCATTGCAAATGGCAAGTTTTCATTCTTGTTTAGTGGCTGAATAATATTTCATTGTGTATATATACCACATCTTCTTAATCCATTCATCAGTTGATGGACAGACATCTGGGCTCCTTCCGTATTTTGGTTATTGTGGACACTGCTGCGATAAACATTGGTGGTGCATGTGCCCGTTTGAATCACTATTTTTGTATCCTTAGGATAAATCGCTGGGTTATAGGGTAGTTCTATTTTTAACTTTTTGAGGAACCTCCATACTGTTTTCCAGAGTGGCTGCACCAGTTTGCATTCCCACTAACAGTGTAGGAGGGTTTCCCTTTCTCTGCATCCTCACCAACACCTGTTGCTTTCTGAGTTACTTTTAGCCAGTCTGACTGGTGTGAGGTGATATCTCATTGTGGTTTTGATTTGTATTTCCCTGATGTCAAGTGATGTTGAGCATTTTTTCAAGTATCTGTTAGGATCTTCTACTTTTATGTCAAACAGCTGTCAGTTGTTTTGATTTCCGCCCCCCTCTTTCTGACAATCTTTGTCATTTGTAGTACCCCAGGAAAAAGTTCCATCAGATTTTATTTAGCTAGTACTGATTAATTTTTATGTAACTAACAAATTTTCCCATGGATTTGTTCCTTAAATCATCATTTGTGGATGTTAAATAATGTTATTAAGTTTGGCCAACTTGTTTTCTTCATGGATTTAGTCAAATATCCTTAGAGGACTAGAGAATGCCTTGTCTATAGTTCAATATGTAATTATTATTATTATTTTTTTAAAAGATTTTATTTATTTATTTGACAGAGAGAGAGATAGCGAGAGCAGGAACACAAGCAGAGGGAGTGGGAGAGGGAGAAGCAGGCTTCCCGCCGAGCAGGGAGCCCGATGTGGGACTCGATCCCAGGACCCTGGGATCATGACCTGAGCCGAAGGCAGACGCTTAACAACTGAGCGACCCAGGCGCCCTCAATATGTAATTATTATTATATAGTCACAAATAGTTATCCAGGGTGCAGATAAAGTTTGGCAAAGGCATTACCAACTCTCCATTAGATATTCAGAACAAATTATGCCAGCTACTTGCTGTATAAACGTATGAGGAAGAAAAGGCTGTCAAATTAAGTCCAAACATTAACAAAATATGGTGTATATTTATTTTAGCAGGAAACTAAGACATAATAAATGCATCTAATTAGGATATGAATTAAATATGTATTGTACATTCCTGTCAGAAAAGGTTTAATAGAGTCTTAAGAATTGGACTCTGGAGTCATGATGTCTGGGTTCAAATCCAACCTCGGGTCCTACTGTAGAGTCTGCAAACCACTCATCAAAAAATCTATTTTGCTGTTTTCCTGAGCATCCTTTGATATTAGAATGACCATGTACCTGAGTTCTCAACAATTTAATGTGAGTGGAAGTGATATGCGATATCTAGGTCTGTCCCATAGAGCCTTATCCTTTCATTGTCTGGATGTCATCTTTTAAGATCTTCTTGGAAAACATGTATTTAAGGTTAGCAGAACTTTGATCAGTTTGGTTTTATGAAGGACTGTGTGGAAGAGAGTTTTCCCATCCCCTACTCACCACTGACTTGGGACTGTGGCAGGGTATTTCAAAATTAAAAATACATATCTTCTATAGAAATCCTTTCAAAATGTTGTGTTTGCATATTACTATAGCCACTGAACCCTAATATAAGCACTTACTAGCTATATAACATTGAGAAAAACTAAACTTTCAGTGCCTCAGCATTCTCATGTGTAAAATGGCCATATTTAACACCTCCGTATGGAGTTGTTGAAAGGATGAAATAAAGTAGTATATGTTGAGTACTTAGAACAGATTATGATTGACAGTAAACACTATGAGATCTTCTTATAAGAAGCCATTATCTTCATCATCATTATTATGATGATTCAGTACATAGAATGTCTAATAAGTAAGACTAGGTTCACATCACATAAATAAACAACAAGAATTACTTCTTATGTTTGAACTATGAAAAGAAAATGCTAATACTCATTTCTTTTATTCATACATTAAAATATTAAATACCTACTCTTTATGAAGTGTCCCTAAAAACTGCAGATACACCACTGAATATGACAGATGGCTTTCCAGCCCTGACAGATCATATTGTTTAATGGAGAAAACAAGTAATCATTCCACAGTTGCAGTATGTGGGATAAGTTTCATATTCAAGGTAGAAAAAGATGACATAGAAGCAAGTAAGTAGGGCACCTAATAAAATCGGGAGAAATCGATGACTCTAAGACCTTAGTGATAAGTGGGAATCACCTGGGGCTTATCTAGTTGAAGGAATGAATTTGGGGGCTGGACAGGGAGAAGAGAGTTCCTGAAAAAGGAAAAGCATATGCCAAGGCCAGGAGGTAAGAGGAAGCATGGCAGAATCTTCTTCTCTTTCTCTTTCTACTCTTCCTTCTTCCCCCATTGCTCCCCTCCCCCTTCCCTTGTTCCTCCTCTTTCTCCCTCCTCTTTTTCTCCTTCTTCTTTTTTTTCTCCTTCTTCTGCAGCTTTTTAAAAAAAAAACTTTTATTTGATAATAGTTGACACACTATGTTACATTAGTTCCAGGGGTACAACATAATGATTCAACTTCTCCATACATTAAGAAGCAATGAGAGTACATGAAGGAACACAGGGGTACAGGGAAAGATGAAATGAGAGAGGGGAGCAGGGGAAAGGAAACAAAGGGACTTCAATGCTGTGCTAAGACCTTTGGGTTTATCTTTATATTTTTTTAATTTTATTATGTTATGTTAATCATCATACATTACATCATTAGTTTTTGGTGTGGTGTTCCATGATTCATTGTTTGCGTATAACACCCAATGCTCCATTCAGTACATGCCCTCTTTAATACCCGTCACCAGGCTAGCCCATCCTCCCACCTCCCTCCCCTCTAGAACCCTCAGTTTGTTTCTCAGAGTCCATAGTCTCTCGTGGCTCTTCTCCCCCTCTGATTTCCCCCCCTTCATTTTACCCTTCCTACTATCTCTTCTTTTTTTTTAACATATAATGTATTATTTGTTTCAGAGGTATAGGTCTGTGATTCAACAGTCTTACAGAATTCACACCTCTCACCATAGCATATACCCTCCCAATGTCTATCACCCAGCCACCCCATTCCTCCCACGCCCCACTATTCCAGCAAACCTCTGTTTGTTTCCTGAGATCAAGAATTCCTCATATCAGTGAGATCATATGATACATGTCTTTCTCTGATTGACTTATTTCGCTCAGCATAATACCTTCCAGTTCCATCCACGTCATTGCAAATGGCAAGATTTCATTTCTTTTGATGGCTGCATAATATTCCA
This sequence comes from Neomonachus schauinslandi, assembly GCF_002201575.2. NCBI lineage: Eukaryota > Metazoa > Chordata > Mammalia > Carnivora > Phocidae > Neomonachus > Neomonachus schauinslandi. The sequence continues at coordinate 110,052,892 of NC_058405.1, forward strand.
TTGTATATATATACCACATCTTCTTTATCCATTCATCTGTCCATGGATATCTTGGCTCTTTCCATAGTTTGGCTATGTGGACATTGCTGCTATAAACATCGGGGTGCACATACTCCTTCGGATCCCTACATTTGTATCTTTGGGGTAAATACCCAGTAGTTCGATTGCTGGATCATATGGTAGCTCTATTTTCAACTTTTTGAGGAACTTCCATACTGTTTTCCAGAGTGGCTGCGCCAGCTTGCATTCCCACCAATGGTGTAGGACAGTTCCCCTTTCTCTGCATCCCCGCCAACATCTGTCATTTCCTGTCTTGTTAATTTTAGCCATTCTGACTGGTGTGAGGTGGTATCTCATTGAGGTTTTGATTTGGATTTCCCTGATGCCAAGTGATGTTGAGCACTTTCTCATGTGTCTGTTGGCCATTTGGATGTCTTCTTTGGAAAAATGTCTGTTCATGTCTTCTGTCCATTTCTTGATTGGATCATTTGTTCTTTGGGTGTTGAGTTTGATAAGTTGTTTATAGATTTTATTTTTTTATTTATTTTTTATTTTTTTATTTTTTATTTTAAAGATTTTATTTATTTATTTGAGACAGAGAGAATGAGAGACAGAGAGCATGAGAGGGAGGAGGGTCAGAGGGAGAAGCAGACTCCCCGCCGAGCAGGAAGCCCGATGCTGGACTCGATCCCGGGACTCCAGGATCATGACCTGAGCCGAAGGCAGTCGCTTAACCAACTGAGCCACCCAGGCACCCAATAAGTTGTTTATAGATTTTAGATACTAGCCCTTTATCTGATATGTCATTTGCAAATATCTTCTCCCATTCTGTCGGCTGTCTTGGTTTTGTTGACTGTTTCCTTTGCTGTGCAAAAGCTTTTTATCTTGGTGAAGTCCCAATAGTTCATTTTTGCCCTTGCTTCCCTTGCCTTTTCTAGGTGAGAAGTTTCTAGGAAGAAATTGCTGTGGCTGAGGTCGAAGAGGTTGCTGCCTGTGTTCTCCTTTAGGATTTTGATGGACTCCAATCTCACATTTAGGTCTTTGAACCATTTTGAGTCTATATCTTAAAGACTATGGATTTAATGTAGGGGGATGACATGGCAAAGATTCCAGTTTTAGAAAGGTGACTCTGTCTACGATGGGAAAATGGATTGGCAGAAATAAGTCTGTTCACCCTGAGAGTGAGAGAACTATGACAAGGCTGATAGACTAGTCTAGGTGATAGATGATGGTAGCCAGAGGTAGGACAACAGTAGAAATAATGGGGACCAGTGAATGTATGAAAAACATATTAGGTGGTAAATCTACAGGACTGGGAAATTGTTATTTATGAGGATAAAGAGGAGGAGTCACAAGAAATATTCAGGTTTATAATTAGGCTACTGAGTGGCTGGCAGCATTTGAGGGCACTCCAGAAGAGAGTTTTATTGATTTTGAGTTTGCAGCATGTAGCAGATTTCAAAATGTGGAGCATGAGTAAGCACTTGGGTACTTGTGTTCAGAAGTCAAGTCTGTATTTGTTATGAATCTGTTTGCCTGGAAGAGTGGTATAAAAAGCAAAAAGGAGCCTGTTCTTGGTCTACTCATTAGTCTTGAGCTGACCTGAGGCAAATTTAAAGTCAAGAAATGTGACTAATGTCATGTTTATATGTTTATCTAGCTGACAGAGTGATGTAGAGTAACTGGGATTTGAATGAATATTTACTGGGATGATTTAATAAAGGAAATATTCCTGCATTCTAAAATGTATTTTAGTGATCATTCTATATTAGAAAATCTCTCCTTAGCTCTCATTTTCACTGCATAGAAACAGGAAGCTCCAAGAGGACTCCTTAATGAAACCCTGCTTTAAAAGAAAGAAAATCAATGTAACTGATCTGAAGATAGACTGAAAAGAGATCTTAGTTGCCTTGAAATGGCTTTTTATCACTACTTTATTGAATGGGTCCTTCAATTTTTTTATTTAGAAAATATGATAAATTAAAATTTTGTTCTGATTATGCAAGTAATTCTTTTGACAAAATTTGGAAAATAGAGAAAACTTAATGGAAAAAATCTATACTTAAATGAAGGCACTATTAATATATTTTTATATTTCCATCTAATACTTTTAATATGGATACATGTTTTTTCTACAAAATTAGCAATAAAATTTTATATATTGTTATTATTTATTTATTCTAAAGTAAACCCCTAAGTCATTAAATATTCTTTGAAAATTCAAAGTATTAGAACTGATAATAATTTAAATTTTAAAGTATTTAAATGGATATAATATGGGTTCTAATTTCTCTTCATTACATATAACTCAGATGATCTTTATATATGATACAAAAATCATGTGTTCTTAGAAGTGGAATTACCTGATTAAAAAGTATGCCTAAGGGATGTTTAAGATCACTTGGTTATTTATTAGGGTTACTGTGGGGAAATCACATTCCAGAACCTAAGCTAAATGGAACATTTCTACAACCTCCTTCTCTCGTAGTACCATTTTCTGTTTATTAAGTGTGCCTTATAACCAATGATTGTTTAAGAGAGATACAATGGAGATTTTTATGCTGATTAAATGGTACATTTTCCCTAAAGTTTGCTTTGAGTGCAGATCTAAAGCATATTTGTAATTTTCTAAAATGACACTATTTATTCCTACCCAATGTTCGGATCTACATGGAAACCCTAAAGCCACAGTTTTCTCCACAGCTTTAATGTGCTTTATTCTGCATGACATTGAAAGGCAGTGTCAATTACGACGAATTGTGAAGCTCACAACTAATGATACATTTAAAGCCAATTCATTTGTCTCTTTGATCATGTAAATGCGTTGGCGTTCACCAAGCCTGCCACGATAGGACATTATAGCTACTTTGGAGTCATTTCATTGTACACTTATATATCAGTGCAGCTGCCACTAATGTTTACAAGTCCATGTGCTACCTATCTTCATGATATTTTTGCAGAGGTTAATGCTCATGCTCAGTAGATGTATTTATTACGCAGGCAATAACAGACCCACAGGAGCCATTGCAGCTCTTAAGACATGAGTGTCTATGATCATTCCCATTTTATTCTATCTTCTTCTTACTTTATTTAGCTGGTGAGCTTGTTTTTGTTTATTGTTTTTTGGTTTTTTTTAATAATTCTCTCCCCATTTTGAAACCATTTTGGTAGATTGTAATGGTAAATTAGTATTATACCTATAGACTTTAGAAAATACTTTATTGGCATACAAATCAAACCTATTTCTAGAACTACAAGTACTTGCTCTTTGACTTTGAAGTTATGTCCCTATTCATGCTGATCCACTCTTGATAATAGTCTAGACAATAATTGACTGTTGCATAGGAAATATTTCACATCTTGCAAAGGTTTTGGTTGTTCTGCAATAGTAAGTGAGAGCAAGGCATAAAATGTTATTCCCTAGATCCAACACCTTGCAACATAACTTACAGAAGCTTTCTCTTCAAGAAAAATTCTCACTTTCAATTCATGTTTAGTCTGTTTTTCCTATCTTATCCCTAACAGCTGGGATATATCTGCTTCCAGGGAAATGTGTTATGTATGTTTAATACCAATAGCTAAAAAGAACTTTGAAAACTGAAAATAGCCTTACATTTAGGTTTAAAGCAATCTGCCAAATAATTTTTAAATTGATCGCCAAAGCAGTGATCATGACTTTAATTATTAACAAAGATTATTAATGACTAAGGCCCAGTCTACAGAAACACAGAAAAGATAGCCAAAGATAATCATTTTTATTTCAATCATAACTTAATCCATAGCATTCTTTTCTTCGAATCAGCAAGCTTCTGGTCCTGGACCAATTTGCTTTAAGTAGAAATTACACTTAATCCATGGTCTCTGAGGCCAGTGTGTGAAGACAGGAGTTCCCTTCTTCTTATGACTTTGTCAGTTTCGCTCTGCTGGAAGGCCTTCAACTTTGCCAGATCGCGTGCTCTGAATTCACATGCTTAGTCAGGAAGGCTGAGGTGATATTAAACCAGTCTCATTCCCCAGGAGCCACACCATTTTTGCTCAAATCAGGACTATTGGCCAATGGGGGCATTACTCACAGAATATTTGTCAGGCCAGATGTTTTGATGTTCACCCTCTACCTATGAGGCAATGTCTCTGGATACTGAGTCACCGGGAGGGGTGAACGACTCAAGGAATTACAGACCTTCAGCTGTTAGCAAAGGAGGTCTCATTCACTCAAAATCATCACAGCGTTTTGTTTTGAGGCTGAATACCAGTAAGAATCAAGGTATGGGTGAGTTCTGAGTCGTCTAAGTGTATTGAAAGATGGTGTACATCGCTAATGCCCTACCCAGTGACCTCAAAACTGAGTGAAAGTGCTAATGTGAAAATGGTTTTGTCACCTTGCTTCAGTGTTAACTATCAATGGTGAGTGAACAAGATTTCCTAACTCCCCCTATCTAAAGAATAATAAAGGTCCTGATGGATTGTTTGATTTCTCAGGCCAACGGAGAACATTCAATGATGGCACAGTCTAGCAAAACCCCAGAACTAACTTCATGCTACTTGTTTATATAAAAGATATTTAAAAGGCCATTGTATTAAATGCTCATTGGAGCTCTTTCAGTTAAGGTACCTAGACTGAATTCAATCATAAAAAATCTAATAGATTTTGTAGAGAGGAAATAATCTGAATACAATCAATATCAGTACTTTTTAAGAAATTATCCTTATTTGTCTCACATTAATTTTGTACTAAAATATGGTGGGCCTATCCTTGCACTATATTCAAATCCCACTGTTATTTTAAAACCAACTAAAAAACAAAACATCCTATAAATTAGATTATAGTATGTACAAATGATACACCTATAATTGTAAGACTCTGTTATCCATAATAAGAATAGTTTTGTTTCCAAAGGCCAGCCCATACGTTCTCTTAGCTCAAAGGAATATTACACAGGTAGGATGCACTGAAAGATCAATGGCCCTTTCACATCCTGAGAATTTGGTACAAAAGCCTTCTTTCTGAGAGGGGACTTTTGATAATGCATGATAGTAATAGAAAGCACTGATTTTAGTTCAGAGTATAGAGAACCTACAAGACAATGACAAGAAAATTTGTAAATAATAGAGTGATCATAAACCCAAGTTCATTGAATGACAAAGGTACATTTTCCTCTGGGAAACCAGTGGGAAGGTCCTCTGCTATTACTAATCTAATTCCTGATGAGACAAGTAAATTAGTCATTCAAAAAATGGTGTCATTGCTATTTTTTGAGACATGGTGAAAGCCTGAATTTATAATGCTTGATGCCAGAAGTGGTATTTATATTCGTATAGCATCTACCGTAAAGGTGACTAAGGTATAATAACTACCAAAAGGAATCCCATTTGAAAAATCGCTTTATTTTTTTTTTCTTGGGCAATATGAAGAGGATGAGAGGCAAACAAATTATATTTGTAGTATGAGAACGAACTATTTTATCTCATTTTTAAAAATATACAACTTTCAAACAGCTTCCAAATTGGGATCCTGCATCATTAAGCATTTGACATTTGTCCAGTTAAAACTATTGACTCATGCTTTCATTGCTTCCCCCTCAAATTACTACAGTGCCACAGCTGATCTGACTATATTTTCCATTTGTTATAAATAGCCACAAGAAAAGTATTAATTATCCTTGTACGATTTAATGCACCAACTGCCTTAACCTTTCAGGTTTTCTTAAACGCCAGCATAACAAGGCATATCCATGGCAGCAAATGTGATTTATGACAGGAATCTTTAATTTCTGTTTTTAAATATGTTACCCACCGATCTGCATACATTTAAATTCGCCTGCAACACTTTTCTCTGTCTTGAGGCTGTTGTTTAATATTCAAGGATGATTTTTGTCCACATACATTTTGGTCTATGTCACCTCAGATTAAATTATTACTGTTTGCAGCCTTTTCGGAGCAGGCCTCAGGCCCTTATTTACAAGAATCAATGAAACAGTAATGAAAATCCATTTTTCATACTATCAGCTCTGGCCTGCTTTTATTTAGTTAGCTGTGTCTAAGCAAGCAATTCATTTTGTGCAAATGTCATGTAGAGAAAAAAGGATGAGCCGTGAAAGGGTTAATCATGAAATAAGACCTAAGCTTTCCCCCATATAAAAAGCATCCGTAATGTTAAAATTAAAAAAAAGCCCTTCTTAATGTATGCAAAGTAATGTATATTGACACATAAGCAAGGCTTTTCATGATGAATATTGAAATATATATGCAAAGCACAGGAAATGTGTAACATGTTATAGATCTTTCAGTGTACATTTAGAGGAAATGAACCATTTATATTCTACAATTTAGTGAATACCTACTGTTTATTGGTACAGAGCACATAGGAGTATATTTGTCTTAGTAATTTATTTAGGTAAATATATTTATTCTTCTAGGGGTTCTTGTGCTTTTCTTGGTTCTATAGTACTAGACATAAATATTTAACAATGCATTGTCTCAAATGTTATTCATGTAATTTATCAGAGAAAACAGTGGAGTTGTAATAACTTTTAAGCCTGCACCTTCTCTTAAACCTGAGATTGATTTACAATGCGGGAAACTGAGCTGGATTTTCTTCATACTGTGGAGGAGAATTATTTACCCGTTCTAATGGAGATAAGCTAAACTAGTCCAGCTACCAAAAGCACAAGGTTCATTTGCCCCTTTTTTGAATCAGCTTTTTTTAAGCAAATACTTGGGCAGTAGAAGAAAAGAGGCTAGGGAGAAGAAAGGCATTTAATTATTACGAATATATTTCCCTGTATTTGCTGACCTACCCATTTTCCTTTATACATATATGTATACACAGAAATATACATATATATTACCTCTTGTGAGTATTCCTCTTGGGAATTTCTTCTAAATTTTAATGCACTTGCCTATAAGGATGTCAGTTCAAATTATAGCTAAGGTCTTGTAAAAGTGACTGTCCACTTTTTAATATTACAAAAGAAATGAATAGAGAGTGAGAGCATTTGGAGTCTTCTTCATCTTTGCTATGGCCTTTCTTGGAAATAAATTGTGAAGACTCCAGTTCTGGATTTTTCTATCTGTACATTTTTTTCTCTTACATTTGGTTTTTAAAGCTCTGTTTCATATGTTTGGTGATAGAATTTCTAATACTGGTGTAATGTGCAGATCTGAAAGCTAGCTAATTTGATGGTTCTAATTATCTTTTAAAAGCTGAGAGTAATTTTCCATACAGCCAAAGCAGAAAGTTTTTGCATCATTGTCCTGAAGCTGCAATCGAACCATGGATTCAGTACTGCCATTGCTCATATAGGTCAAGGTGAGGACCGGTAATTGAATAGGTTACTATAACCGAATCAGACATGAAACCAAAACATTTGGTCAACCTCAGTTACCAAAGTTGTACTTAACTTCCTCAGATGTTGTATGTGTTATAATGTCCACACAGAGTAGTTTTTATTCCAATATTAAAGCCCTATATGTTGAGTTTTTAAAGTATAGAAAGAGCACAACCATCTGAATTATCAGAGTCTGAATCATTCCGGAAAATTGATCATTACAATTTTTTATTGTTTGAATGAATGTCGTTAGCTCAAGTCTGATAAGAAAGAAAATTAATTGGTTGGTAAGTGCTAGGAAATAAGTTGTTCTTTTCTCATATCTTTTCTTATGAAATCAGCCCACTGTTAGTTTGCCTTCACACACTGGCATTTATAAAAGGTGGCGAGGACTAAAAGGTTTTCTGCCAGACATATACATTTAAAAAAAAAAAGAAAAAATCTATTTTAAAAAAATAGTTACTGTGCTTTCAAAAAAAAAAACCTGCTTTTAGTTTTTCAAAATGTTTAAGATAAGAGGGGGAAAAAAAAACCTCACAAAGCTTTACTTTTCAAGTTTGAAAGCCATCCAAGTGAGTTTCATTTATTCTAGCCATTTACTCTGCCTGTCAGTAACCCCATCAAGTTGTGGCCTGTACAACTGAGGAAATCTTGTTTCTCTCGAGACATAAACTTTCTCATTTACACATTTTTAATGCATATCATTGCATTACAGATCCAACCTTTATATGACCAGGATGTACAGATTATGTTTGCAAACTCCTGTTTACAAATGACCAGTAGATGTAGACCTGTGCTCTGCACTTTGCATTCAGAGCATATGATGAGAGATGACTCATTCATTCTACATCTTACATCACAGCAACAAAATTTGGTAAAGGCTTGGGAAAATGCCAATGTTAGGTTTAAAAAGAAAGAAATCTGTTTCTCAACTGTGTATCTATTTACTGAGTATAGGAGATGGATGTTGAAAAAAAGGTATACGACATTTTTTAATATTTTATTTCTCTTGTTAGGTAAGACTGAAGATAACTTTTAAAAAAATCTTTCAATTTTTTTTTTGTTTTCTAAATTTTGTAGAATGATGAGATGCTAGATCATATTTACATAACAAAAATGATTTTTTTTTTTTTTAAGAAATGGGGTAAAAGAGGGAACTCTAGTGAGAAGGAGGACAGCCAACAGGGGTCAGAACAAATAACACCTCACTCACCCAAAGAGGATGTTACCTTTTCCTTCACTTTTCAATAGAAATTATACCCATGAGATAGTTATCTAAATTCAGAAACAGAATCTTTTTAAATTTCTTTGAGAAAATTTAAAAGAGACTGTGATAATTAAGTATAAATATTGCTTTCCTTCCTAGGTCCTAGTTTAGGTCAGTTGTGTGAACAAATGGGTAGTTTAGTACTGAGGGGCAGCACGGGGAGAGGGGGCAAGCCCTGTGAAGGGTAGACCTGGAGGTGGTGGGACCACGCTAGGATGGGATTTAGCATGAAATGAATGTGCTTGGGACCTGACACTGTTATTTTCTCATGATGCGAGAAATAGCTGAAGACCACTCGGCTCCACATTTTCACCTGTAAAATGGTGGTAATTTTAGTACCCAGACCACAGAGTGGTGGTTACAATGAAATAATACAATATCCATAAGGCATTTTTAATTCTTCTTGGCCAATAGTAAGAGCTTTAAAAATGTTAGCTATGGAAAGTATATATAAGTGTTCAGGAATCAGTAGAGAGAACTATTTTAAATTGGAGATAGATGCAGAAAAGGAGGTGTAAAGGTGTAATTTTTTTAAATTAAATATGCCAAAAAAGTATCAAGACAGCTTTGAATCCAAGAAAAAAAGGAAGGTGGGGGAGGAATTATCTTCATTATCCTCCTCATTCTCCTTTTCCCTGAAGTAGCAGGGTCTCTGCTGTCAAGAACCAAGGCTGGTAAGATTAGCATTGATTAAATAGCATGATTTATATGTGGGCTAGCCTGGGAGCCTAACAACTACATTCTATAGAAAAACATGTTACTGGGCACCTGGGTGGCTCAGTTTGGTTAAGCGACTGCCTTCGGCTCGGGTCATGGTCCTGGAGTCCCGGGATCGAGTCCCGCGTCGGGCTCCCTGCTCGGCAGGGAGTCTGCTTCTCCCTCTGACCCTCCTCCCTCTCATGCTCTCTGTCTCTCATTCTCTCTGTCTCAAATAAATAAATAAAATCTTTAAAAAAAAAAAAAAAGAAAAACATGTTACTCGTGACAAACAGCTGATCTACAGGTGAACATTTGGAATATAGTTATTAATAAATTGACTTTTGTAATTTATTACATCTTATTTTATCTAGCTTACCTTCATATTTTATATCTTATTTTATTACATCTTTTTGCCATTTATTTAGCAAATGCATTTTTTTAAAGATTTATTTATTTGACACAGAGAGACACAGCGAGAGAGGAAACACAAGCAGGGGAAGTGGGAGAGGGAGAAGCAGGCTCCCCGCAGAGCAGGGAGCCTGATAAGGGACTCGATCCCAGGACCCTGGGATCATGACCTGAGCAGAAGGCAGACGCTTAATGACTGAGCCACCCAGGCGCCCCAACAAATGCATTGTAAATAGCATTGATATATATTTATCTGTAGGCTGGAGAATAATAAGAAATAAGAAAACAAGAACTAGAGAATATACTATAAATAGAATTTCTCAGATTAAGTTTTTTTTAATTTTTTAAAGATTTTTATTTATTTCAGAGAGAGAGAAAGAGATGGAGAGAGAGAGAGGGAGGGCGAGAACGAGCAGAGGGGAGGAGCAGAGGGAGAGGGAGAAGCAGACGTCCCACTGAGCAGGGAGCCCGATGCAATCCCAGGACCCTGAGATCATGACCCGAGCAAAGGCAGACAGTTAACCGACTGAGCCACCCAGGTGCCCCTCAGATAGATTAATTATTGGTTAATGAATGGTCTCAATGAGCAAAGGCCAGAAATGTTTGCTTTTTTTTGGGGGGGGGGCAGCCCTAGCTTAGAATTTAGAAAATTGACTTGATTTATGAACATGTTCTATTGCATTGTCCACATCTCATATAAACCTGAAACCAGGAAAATATAGTAAAATGGAATAACTTATAGCTATCTACCAGATACCTGAAAATAAATCAGTGTCTGACTTATGTACTTAAACAAAAAAATTGGACAAAATATTGCAGTGGACATATTTAGTAACTAAAGAGAGGTTGCAAAATAAAAGAAAAACATTTACATCTTTATCTTTCACGAATACCCTGTCATAGTACAGAATGTTACAAATATGGACAACAAAAGGAGCTATGCTTCTGAGAGAACCAGAGGAGGAATCAATTTATCTCAAGTATATTCAGATTTCATCAAAGAGTTATGACCATTTGTGAAGAAAAAGGAAATATCAATTTCTAAATTTATATTTAATATTTACAAATATGTAAATTAGGCTGTCTCAGAAACGTGTAGCAGATGTCCCTATCTTCTTGATGCCGATGGACTGCCTAGGTATTACTTTAAAATGATAGATTGGCAATGAGAATATTATTTGCTACTCTATTTCATCGTATTCATTTGGAAGCATTAATTCTTTTAAAGAAGATTATACATGCAATCCAATCTTGACAGCCTGGCTCTATGTAATGGGATGTTCTATTTAAATGTGAGGACATATTGATCTCACTCTGAAGTATCTATCTAGTATCTATCAAGAGGATAAAGTTTGAACATTTTCCATGGTGGGTCCTGTTCCAGAATTTTTGAAATTGAATATGGTATAAAGAAAAAAAAAATAGTTACTTTTCCCTTCTTGATTTGGAGACATTTTAAGCAAAGAAAAGAACATTGAAGGAAGTTGTGATATTTCTTTACACAGGATCTTTTAGCAGGAGGATAGAATGCTTACCTCAAGGGAAAAGTAAGCCAAAGGCCTGATTCGCCTATATTTTGAAAAGTAGATCATTTTGCTCAGGAGCTCTGGGCCATAAACTGTCACAATCACCACAACATTCCCATTTATGGCAGCGTCCCTTCACATATACCATTTCTGAGCACTCACAAAATGATTTGAACTACATAAATCAATTTACTTTAAGATCTTGGATTTGTCTTGACTATTTCAAATTTGGGTAGTGGAAACGTTTTCACTAAATTGTTTTTATTTTTCATAGCCGTATGTAAGAAAATGGAAAACATTTCTTTAACAATATCCATTCAAGGGAGAGTACATTTAATATGGAAAGAGAGTGGAATATTTTAACAAAATAAAAATTGACCATAACTGGGCGCCTGGGTGGCTCAGTTGGTTAAGCGACTGCCTTCGGCTCAGGTCATGATCCTGGAGTCCCAGGATCGAGTCCCGCGTCGGGCTCCCTGCTCGGCGGGGAGTCTGCTTCTCCCTCTGACCCTCCTCCCTCTCATGCTCTCTGTCTTTCATTCTCTCTCTCTCAAATAAATAAATAAAAATCTTTAAAAAAAAAAAATTGACCATAACTAATGGCTACAATCAAGAACCATCATTTTGGCGCGCGCGCACGCGCATGTGTGTGTGTAATATATATTCCAAATCATAAACTAAGAAAAAATTAGTGTGCTGCATAAAGCATAAATAATATTGAATAACAAATGTTGTTTATTTAAATGTTCTACATTAAAGTGATTTAGTTTAGTATAATTCTCCCGGTAAAGTTTTGATTACATTTTACATATGAATATCCAGTGTAATAGCTGGTAATCATAAAATATTATATTTGACTAGTTGAAAATATCTTTATTTTAAAACAAAACCAAAAGCTAATATATACACATTTCTCTATGTTTTTAATATAAATACATTTAAATAAAATTTTGAACTTTGATGATATATGGTAAAAAATATCAAAAAAACTGTTTAAGAGTATTCATTAGCAGTTTATGGTTTAGGCTGTACGGATGGCTATATTTAAGAGTAATGTTTATTCTTAAAAGTATAGTACTATTATATTAGCATGTAGATACTATGTTAGTGAAGATCCCATGAGATCTGAGACAAAATCCCATATTTTAGAGTGCCCAGAATATGAATCTGGGATATCTAGTTGTCAATACAGTGAATTTGAAAGTGTAAGTATAGAATGTGTGTGTGTGTGCATATGTGTGTCTGTTTGTATAAGATGTTTTCTTAAAGGTTCCACTCAAACTGCTAATATAAACAGTTATGAATAAAGCGCAAGAGCTAGAAATTATCCTATATGCATATGATATAGAGAGATTTTGTATAGCTGATTTTTACTATTATTAGTAAAAACTTTAAATTAGAAGGCAACTACACAGACTACTGGGACTTCAATGAATTTAGTGCCAGCATGCACAAAAAAAGAAAAGGAAACACTGTCTTAGAAATAAATGTATATCCATTTAATATTCACAGGAAGTCAAAAGATCTTCCTAAAAGATGCTTCCACTCATTTTTATATTATGTCCCATTATATATGAAATAAATTACCTCTTCCTGACAAACTCATGACTTTCTGTACGTGATATATTTTTCTCAAGGGGTATTTGCTATACTTTTCTTCCAAGAAAAAAGAGTTAGTCTTTTTATTAATTACTATCTAAGTGGAACCAAAAAAGTCAAAGGGATCTAATTACTAAAAAAGTGGAAATTAGAAATGGAATAAATTTTCTCTTACCTGGCTTAAAAATGACAAACAGATAGTTCAAAACATATGCCCACACAATAACCATTTCTACTTGTATTTGGAATGCATTATTAAAATCAATTTGTATCACATAGCTAATGGTTGAAGGAGTTGGCCCAAATCCATTCTAAACGATAGTGGGAAATCAGCCTGGGAGTCAATTTGCAGAATATTCCCTCTCATTCAAGTGAATGTTTTTGTAGAAAGGTTGAAAGCTGCAAAATGTTCTTGGTGAATGTTTCTAAGTAATCAAAAGGTCAAAATAAATTTGGAACCTCTTCCTCCAGGACCCATATGAGGCAATCTGGAAATAAGTAAAAGGGTAGTATCTTCCAATGCTGGCCATTCCTACCTACCATACCTTGATCTTAAGTCTAAGTCATTGTTGGCTTCATGGCTGGTCATTCTCTAGAATTCCAGGATTCAGAGTTTTTTTGTTTTGTTTTGGTTTGGTTTTTTTTTTGGTTCATGGTGTTCCCTGCTATGTTTGCCTTAGCAGAAGCATCCCATGGGTAAGGCAACCCTTTTCATATGAATCCTTCTTTCATTTTGGCTGAAGTACTAGACTGGAAAAAAATACTTTACTGAACAATTAGGAGAAAGCAGAGGAAATGACAACATTGAAAACTCGCTGTGAGATTCAAAACCCTTTCTCTGTCTCTCTGTCTCTCTGTCTCTCTCTCTCTTTCTCTCTCTCTCTCTTTCTGTCTCACACACACACACACACACACACTCACACTCAAACCCAGGTGGTTGCTGTGTTGCATATGTTCTGCCCTTCCATGTCCTTTTAGGTTTTTGGCTTTCCCTTAGACCCACCCACTACTTTAAACATAACTGTTTTATTAAACCTGCATCAATTATAAGCCAGGAACCTGACTGAGTAGCCTCTTCATTAGCATATTCCTGTTCCTGACCTTGTTTTCCTTCTGGAGACTTACTTTCTTCCAATATCTCCTGAAAAACACCTTTTTCAACTTTCTTAAGGTAAACAACACACTGTTCTCAAGGATGGTGTTCCAAAAGAATCTGGCCCCCTTCCACGCCAGGGTAATATGTAGTACATGGTATTTCTTAGCAGTATGTTTTCAGACTACTGATTTAGTTAGTCCAGAGTACGGCCCCCCTTTGTATTTGCTAACTTCTTTAGACTCTCAAGGGTAGTTTTCTGAACAGAACACACACATTTCCCAAGGGTAAACAATGATTCTGATTGTTTACTGATTTAGTACTACTGATTTAGTTAGTCCAGAGTACGGCCCCCCTTTGTATTTGCTAACTTCTAGACTCTCAAGGGTAGTTTTCTGAACAGAACACACACATTTCCCAAGGGTAAACAATGATCCTCCCAGATAATAAGATAAAATTTTCTATAACAGATCAACAATTTCCTAAAGGCAAGATATTGACAAGGCTACTTGTCTTTCATAGATATGGCTCTCCTCTTTCCCAGAATGCTGTTAATTTTCCTTTTCTGATCCCTTCCAGTTTTCAGAATGGGCCCAAGGGTCTTCCACACATAAAAATGGGGTTTATAACAATGCTTTCCTAAATAACATAATGCCCACCCTTGATTAAATTATTTTCTTTTGCCTTGAGCAAAAGTAGATTAGAACAACTGGACATCCATGTATAAAAAATGAATCTAGACACGGACACTACAACCTTCACAAAATTACTCAAAATAAATACAAAATGCAAAACTATACAATTCCTAGAAGATAAAATAGGAGAAAATCTATATGAACTTGGGTATGAGGATAACTTTTTAGATATAGCACCAAAGCACTACCCATGAAAGAAATCATTGATAAGCTGTACTTCACTGAAATTAAAAACATCCAGGGGTGCCTGGGTGGCTCAGTCATTAAGCATCTGCCTTCGGCTCAGGTCATGATCCCAGGGTCCTGGGATCGAGCCCCGCATCGGGCTCCCTGCTCTGCGGGAAGCCTGCTTCTCCCTCTCCCACTCCCTCTGCTTGTGTTCCCTCTCATGCTGTGTCTCTCTCTGTCAAATAAATAAATAAAATCTTAAAATAAATAAATAAACAAAATTAAAAACGTCTGTTCTGCAACAGACATTGGCAAGAAAATGAGAAGCCACAGACTGACAGAAAATATTTGCAAAAAACATATCTGATAAAGGACTATTGTCCAAAATATACAAAGAATTCTGAAAATTCAACAATAAGAATACAAACCCATTTGGGCACACACCCCACCAAAGAAGACAAACACATGGCAATTAAGCATATAAAAAAATGTTTGGGGTGCCTCGGTGGCTCAGTCAGTTGAGTGTTTGACTCTTGATTTCTGCTCAAGTCATGATCTCAGGGTCCTGAGATTAAGCCCCACATTGGGCTCTGTGCTCCATAGGGAGTCTGTTTGAGATTCTCCCTCTTCCTCTGCCTCTGTCCCTTCCCCCGCTCAAGTACACATTCTGTGAATGAATAAATAAATATCTTAAAAGAATGTTCAATATCATATGTCATTAGGGAATTGCAAATTAAAACAACAATGAACTATACCACAAACCTATTAGACTGCCCCAAATCCAAAACACTGATAACACCAAATGCTGAGAAGAATGTGGAACAACAGAAACATATCATTTGCTGGTGGGAATGTGAAATGATACAGTCACTTCAGAAGACAGTTTGACAGTCTCTTACAAAGCAACATACTCTTACTACGCAATCCAGCAATTGTGTTCTTTGGTATTTACCCACATGAGTTGAAAACTTTTACTGACATAAAAACCTTCATAGAGATGTTTATAGCAGCTTTATTTATAATTGTAAAAACTAGGAAGCAACCGAGATGTCTTTCAGTAGGTGAATGGATAAACTGTGGTACATCCAAACAATGGAATATTATTCAGTGCTAAAAAGAAATGAGATTTCAAGCCCTGGAAAGATATGGAAAAGCCTTAAATGCGTATTTAAATGAAAGAAGCCAATCTGAAAAGGTTACATACTATATGATTCCAACTATATGACATACTGGAAAAGGCAAAACTAAGAAGACGGTAGAAGTTGAAAGATCAGTGATTGCCAGGGTTTAGGGGGAGGGGGAGGGATGAATAGGTGGAGTACAGAATCTTTTTAGGGCAGTGAAACTATTTTTACAACACTATAACTTTGGATATAGATCATTATACAGTTGTCAAAACCAATAGAATAAACAACACAGAGAGTTCACTCTCTAGTGAACCCTAATGTAAACTATGGATTTGGGGTAATAATGATGCCTCAATGTGGAGTCACTGTAACAAATTTACCACTCTGGTTTAGGATATTGATAGTAGGGGAGGCAATGCACGTGTGGGGGCTAGAGGTGTATATAAACGGAAATCTCTGTATCTATGAACCTAAAAGTGCCCTGAAAAACCAAGTGAACAATTACAAAAAAAAAAAAAAAAAAGGTAAATTTTTAGTCAGCATTTTCAGTTCTATTTGCACCCTTATCCACACCAAAACACAATAAATACATGGAGGTACCACAGAGAAGCTATCTTCTGTTTTGCACGGTGAATCCCCACCCCCACCACATCACTCCCTTATTCAAGAGTTGAGCATCATAGATTTGTTATTTCTATTAACTAAACTCATAAACATGTAGAGTAACATAACATAATTCACACTTCATCCAGTAATTCATCGAGCCATAGTCTATAGGAAGTTGAAAAATAATTTTACCACTGTTTTACTGTTGTTGAAGCTATGGCAACAAGGATTTTTTTTTTAAAGTCTGTAAAAACTAAAATGGAAAATTAGAGCTGGAAAAAGAATGAGTCCTCAGAATTCTATATCTCTCAAAATATGTGGAAAAAATGTTTCACAGAACCAAGTCATCCTTCTTTTAATTTTATTAAATGGCATGGATGCTGTGTACATTCCAGGGATATCATCTTTCAAGCTATTAGCTTGAATAATGGTATCAATGTTTGTCTCTTCAGATATTTCCACTATGACTTTCTACACTGCAAGTTTTTTACAATTTATAAAATATTTGTATGTATGTAATTTTATTGTCTTCAACTTGGTAGAGTAGAAATAACCATTGATGTTTTCTTATCACCTAGACTTAGTCAGCATGGTCTGTTGATTGTACTTGAGAAGTGGCTCTCAAATATTTTCCTTCCTGTACCCCTTTCTTAACCATTTTTCCTGCCCCAGTCACTTCCTCCACCCTGTTACCAAATTTATCTCTGGAATTATAAGTGCATGTGTGTGTGTGTCTGTCTATGTGTGTCTGTGTGAGGGTATGTGATTTCCATGTTGAAAACAAAGAAAAAAAACCCGTTTTACACACACACACACAAAATCTAATTCATCAGCATGATTTTCCAGAACCTTCAAAATTTAGTTTTCACCTATCTTTCCAGTCACATTGGCCACTATTACCCCACTCCTTAATCCACAAACTTTATTTTCCAGACCACAGCTTTCAAACACCATGGGTTTCATGCTTCCATGTCTTAAATATGCTCTTCCTTCCTGCTAAGACATCATTCTCCCTCCTCCTGGACAAAGCACATTCATGATCTAAAACCTGGCTACTATCATTTGATCTGGGAAATCTTATCAACTTTGACATCCCTGGAGAGAACTAGTAGCTCCAGCCTTCCTAGGTCTTTATACATACCTATCAGATTTAAATCAGTCTATTTCACCAGCCTGAAATTTTCTGGAGGGTTGATTCATTTATGAAAAAGCATACAGCAGACACATGATAAATACTTTCTGGAAAAATGAAGGGACAAATGAATGGTTCTACATCTTTCACTGAGGCTTAGAGGAGATAAGCGACTAAATAACATAGTAGAAAATGAATCAGGAAGATGGCAGGGGGTTGCAGGATTTCACTAATTTTTCTACAGAGGTCACCTGGGAAACTTTTCCAAATTATAGATGCCAGGTCTCAGTTCAGACCCAATGGGTCAGAGTGTCTGAGTCCTGCACCAGGATGTACATGCTTCTAAGACTGCACGGGTGAATAGCATTAGCAGGGAGAACTGAGAACACATAACTTAACGGTGCCACATCATGCCCACCTACCATCACACCCAACCCCACGTGCAAAGGCAGGGCTGCTGACACCACAGACACCAGAGGACTTGTGTCAATATTCTTAGAATTCCAGGCTCTCATTCAGGAAGAGAAGGGTGAGGGGAATGGCGCTGAGGCGCAGAGAAGAGGAGGAATGAGTGCTGTGGAAAAGAGGGGCGACTCTGAACCCATGCTTGCCAGGGCAGTCAGTATGTGGCCACCCACGCTTGGCGGGGAAGTCAGGGAGATTGTGAGATGAGCAATCGCAGAGTTGCTGATGTAAGATATAGACTCATCAAGACAGATAAAAATTTGCCCAGAAATTACAGAAAAGAATGACTGTCATTTATTCAAGCTGAGGTGACTTCTGATACTCCCCCAATCCATCACCTTTTTGAAAGGGCACACAACGTGAATGGACCAGAGATATAAAATCATCTAAAACTCATCTTCATTTTTTAACTTTTGCTACACATCCCTTGGAAATGACATTCTGTGCTTTCAGAATAGTGGGGGAATCATATTTTTTAAAAAAGTCAGGGAGGAATTGATTTGTAGGTAGAGATTATACATCTCCAAATATACACTTGATTTTCATTGTGTGCATTGGTGGGTTTTTTCTTTTTTTTAACTTGGTTTTGTGTGTATGTGTGTGCACGTGTGTGGTTTTGTTCATTTGTGTGGGGTTGTTTTTGTTTTGGTTTTTTTAAGATTTTGTTTATTTATTTATTTGAGAGAGAGCGAGAGAGAGAGCGAGAGCCTGCATGCTTGTGCAAGCATGGGGAAGGAGAGGGACAAGCAGACTTCAAGGTGGGGCAGAGTGCAGGTCAAATCCCACAACCTGGAAATCATGACCTGGGTCAAAGTCAAGAGTCTGACACCTAACCCCTAACAGACTAAGCCACCCAGGCATCCCTGTTCGTTTGTGTGTTTTGCCACCAAAGACTTAATAATAAGATGTTCAACAATTTATTCGTGAATCAACCCATATCCCAAATCACTGTTTACTGATCCTTCTTCTGCCATTGTTGATTATATACGAATTACCTAGTCTCCTAGTATCCTAAGCCATATACGATTTTATTTTCTTTCTTTTATTTTCTACCTTCCTAGTGTTCTGTTTGCCCTGACCTACAAAGTGCCACTTTCTATGTGGTGCTATCTGCATGTCATTTATGTGGAGGGGTGGTCAGTTTGTCTCCTACGGGCCTGCAGAAACAATCACCTCTGTGATTCTCTTATTTTGTTCTGGTCCCCACTTTTCTTCACCCGAGAGGCAATTGCTGGTGGTGAGCTAAGACCCCAAAATAGATTCAATAGCAGTGCTGCATGATCTTTTCATTATCCCGGGGTTGTCTTTTCAGATGCTCTGTTTCATTTCTATGTTGTTGAGAAGTTTGAAAGCTCCTAAGTCTAATGAGCATTAAAATCCTCAGGAGTAACTCTTCTCTTCCTATCAGCTATTTCTGTTTTTTTTTTTTTTTTTTTTTTTTTTTTGCAGAGTTCACTTCCCCTTTAATCTTGGGGCCTCATTAGTTACTTTTATACTGGGATAAAGAGTTGAATTTTATAGAATGTAAGCTCACACTCTGAAAACATGGACATTTCCTCTGTCATCATGACTGCATATGGTAGTTGCTGTTACTGACATTTGTCCAAAGATTTAGTATCAAAGATAAACTTATTTTTCTTAGGTGCGCCAAGCTAATCTTTTTTTTCCCCCATAAATATTCACGTTAAATATTCAAGAGTCAAGACGAGTCTTGGATAATCATATTAGTTCTTGCGGGAACTAGTGGGAGACAATAAATATGTGTTTGCATGGATGTTATATGTATATAGTGAAAGAAAGAAAGAGATAGAGACAGAGAGGGAGAAAGAATGAAGGTCTAGGTTAGGGTAACTCTCAAAGTCTATTTCATTTATCCACTGAAGAAACAGTGCATTAGAATTTCAGCAATATATACAGAGCCTAATGTGAGACCTTTGGGAAGGATGCTTTAGAGGCACTAAAAGATTATCTCTGACATTGAAAATGCTTGGTCTCTTGTCCTTGCCTTTTAGACCGTCTGTCTTCAAAGGCGTCGCCTCTAGAAGGACTGACTGCAGTGATATGCTTATAGCTCCATTTGCAGACTTTCTTATAGGTTCATAAATGGAGACTAGAAGGAGGAGGGAAAGGAATAAAATTTAATAACTGAATAAAAATGTAAATAAAGATTTGCCTAAAATTACTTGCCCAAGAAATAATTCTCCCTCCCCCTTAAGCTAATACTTTGATAAGCTCAGTACAGTGATCCTGATTTGGAGCGTGACCTTTGAAAATGCTCTCCAGCTTGATTAAAGATGTATTAAATTTGTTTAAATAAACCTCGTTGTAATGGCACATCATTTGTAAGAAGCTATTAGGGGGCTGGAAACTGTGCTGCTGTATTTGCATGAAAATGTGCCCTGCTCGAATTGAGGATCTCTCCTGAATTAACTGCAAAGGGAAAGTGACACTTTCATAATTTTTTCTGACCAAAAAAAAAAAAAAAAAAGAAGAAAGAAAGAAGGAAGGAAGGAAGGAAAGAAGGAAGGAAGGAAGGAAAGAATAACTTGAGGCAAAGCTCTGCAAGCGAAGGGAGAACTGCGTGTCAGCAACAGAGCCAAGCATGCAGTTGGTGCTCTCTGTCCACCCGGCACTCTTGATGTTCTCAAGGTATTTGGTTAAATGCAATCAATAGTATTTATCTGCCAATTACTTTGCTTCCAGAACGGCTTCATCTTTGAGTCTGTGTGTGTGAGCACATGAATTATTTGAGAGTAACCAGATCCACAAGGATGTTCAAAAGAAAGCTGTATTGTCATATGTCTTGAAATTCCATGACCGGAATCCCCTCTCTGGCTTCAATTTTGGTGCAGTCTGCAAAGGTAATGCTCCCTGAGTTTGTGGAGACGCTTAAGCACCCCAGTGCCCCCACCCACCACTCCCAAATGAAGTATATGGTTGCCAGATATACTGTAATTCCTGCCAATGGCTCCCAAATGAGCTGCCACTCTGATAGAAAAAAAAAATAATAAAAGGGGGGGGTCTCTCCTTTAAATCAAATATCAAATTAAAACCTTTCCCACTTTCTTGTAGGAGCCCCGGTTCCAGGCTATCTGCCAATTTGCAGGAACTCCAGCCTCTTTTGAATTACCATTTTCGCATTCTAATCAGATACAAAGATGCCCATTTTTAACCTAGCTTCTTCCATCAGTCCTTTTGTTTCTCTGTTAAAAAATTTGCAGTTTTATCTGTTTACTGAATCAAATGGCCACCATCTCCCCAGTGTATGGAGTGTTTCCACGGAGGTGCATGCGCCCAGTTCCCTCTGCCTCACATAGAGGCGATAGGGAACTGAGATGCATCTCTCTGCTGCACTCAGCCAGCCACTCTGTTCCAGCATTGTGTTAAGAGTTTTCACTATTCTCTTCGGAATCTTAAAATAGCCACATGATTAGATAATATTGCCATAATTATAAGTTGACAAACCGAGACTCAGTAACTGGCCTGAAATCACATAATTAGCAAGCAGTGAAGCTATGTTTTCAGCTTAAGTGTGTCTGACTCTAATGCCCATGCCATTTTATTATACTAACTTTGACTGGAATTTACCATCTGGAGATAAATTAAAGGACCCAGCTATGAGACATGACTGGGAATATTGATTAACAGTCCCAGGTTCTGAGACACATAGGAGTACGTCCCCAACAAAATATTCATATAGCAGGACCATTCTTTCCCGGGCAGTAACGTTTAGGGAGGAAGAACTAGTTGTTGCAAATCATTTAGAACCCCCCTCTCTCTCTCCCTTCCCCTGTGCCTCCCCTCCTTCTCTCTGCCTCTCTTCCTCTTTTTCTCTCCCCCTCTTTTTCTCTCTTTTAGTTTTTTAAGCCTGGGTACTTTCTGTTAAATAGTTTTAGCCCATTTTCAACATCAAAACTTAATTGTTTATTTTTCTAAAAGAAGATCCTAATGTAATTTGAGATTAAATATGATCAAATTAGGTTATATTTTTGAACATGACCTGTGACTTCTAAGTAATATTGCTTTTCTCTGTTGTCCAAATTTGCATGAAGGTAATTCAAAAATGTTTAGAACAATGGAACATGTTTAAGGCCAGTACATAGTTTTCTTAAGTAAGTGTTTTGAAGGCGATGATGCAAAAATAGAAGGAAGGGAAGGTAATTCAGGAAGTGTTTACCAGAAGACCAGAAAATGCAGAAAATGCGCAATTATTCTTTGATCGCATTTGAGAGGAACTCAAAGCATGTTTGAGACTATTTCTTTCTTTTTAATTGTTTTCCTACCAATGTCCATATGAAATTTTAAAATGAGAACATGCTTGAATTAGAAATTCTTTAGAACATTGTGAATCCAATCCCTCTCATTCAAGTAAATAAATAAATAAATAAATAAATAAATAAATAAATAAATAGCTAACTTTAAATTATGGAAAGGAAATTGATGATGGCAATGTGGTTAGTTAACAGCATAGTTATCTATAGTTCCCAACCTATAGCTTCTCCTTGTTTTCTCTCTGTGACAGACTCAGTCTCACCCAACAACAGATCTTAGGTTTGATGTCTCCCAACCTCAGAAAGTCTTCAGAGAAAAGTGGCATGCCAACCTTGTAAATTTTTTTGTGTTCTTTAGGTTTTCACCCAAAATCTACTTTTAAATTTTTCCTTCAGATTTGATACAGAAAAGCCACAATATAGAGAATACAAAGAAAAATCAGGATGTACTGAAGCTAACATTTCTCGATAGGATCCTAGTTAAAATTCTGTTATCATTGGTTCAAATGAATTAGTTGCTCCTGTTCACAATTTGCATCAACTTGAAGCTCTAAAATATCACCTCCACACTATGTTTTAAAAATATCTTCCATAAGTAGCCTTTTACATTAAGATAGTGAATGAAGGCACTCCTTTATTACTTGTCTAGGTGGGCTGCAAATTGCATCTACCCTCCCCTGAGGTTGGTGGAGGCCCACACAGGGGTTCCTGCTCTTGGCCTGAGATCTATGTACATGTTTGTTTATTTGTATTACTATAGATAAAGCAGAAGCGATCTCTCTCTGAAACTTTTGCATAGGGGCCCAGAATTTAAGCCAATACTCCTGCTTTCTGGTGCTTTTTTCCTCCTCATTTCCTTTTCATTTTTAATTTACCATTCCCAGCTGAGATACTTGAGCAGATAGAAGCAACCCAGCTCCAGGCTAATTGGTTCATCATGCACTTTATGATAATTTTCATTCTGGATTTTGAGTAGGTCAGTATGGGGACTGCTTTGGTCAAAGCTTGTAATGATCTGCCTATCAACTCTGAAATAGGGTCTTTGACTGTACTCATCTTATTAGATATCTCAGCTGCCTTTAACTCTGGTAACCATGAAATATTACTGAACTATCTTAATGTCTTAAGCTGAACTCTAATATTTCCCATATTAGTTTTAGCCCTATTCAACTCAATTTGTTACTCTCATTGAAAGTTCTAAATGTTGCTGCTGGGCAGATGACATACTGTTACCCCTTAAGACTCTTTTGTAGGATCAGCTTTTCACATGTATCTAGTGTAGTGAAGTGTGTCACTGTTCCTCTGAATCAGCCAGACATGGTGGCATCTGCCACTCCATCACTTACTAAATTCTCTAACTAATGACTAAATCATTTACTCTCTTTTTTGCCTCTGTTTCTCCACTGTGGTCCTGAAAACAGTTAATATGATACAGCTATAATGAGTACCACAGTGTTGGGCACATAAGAAAGGTTTGATGAATGCTGCTACTGTTGTTTTAGGATTATCAAAGCAGATTTGGAACAATGTAACTAGAAATGTAGACTTAGACAGAATGTAACATAAGGGATATTCCGGATTCAAACTAGAACACTTTGGCTTCAGTTTTCTTGATTTTTAGAGAGTGATAGGAAGTATTTACAGTTGAGTCTATTCTCACTTTCACTCTGTGTGTCTGACATTCTATTAGGTTTTGGGTTAATTCTATCCTGGCCTTGATTGGTATTGATTTCTATAAAATAACATCACAGAGGGGTGACACTTTCTTTGTTCACATTTTGTTGACTCGGATTCCTTTGCAATTTATTTGTTGGCAATTTTGAGTTTGTTTTGGATTATAAATTTTGTAATCCATGTCCAACCACTGTTTCCCCTTCAAGTTCTTATTTTCCTTCTCTTTAATATTCAATTAGTTTAACCATTTGGAAACTTGTTTATAAGTCCTGTTGTAACTCAGTTTGTTACTTCTGATATTGTTCCCCCTTTATGTCCTATGATTTAAAATTTAAACACGAGTCAATTTTATTCTCAAAAGGCTAAGAACTACTAACCAAAGTACTTTTACACAATCAATGTGAAAATTTGAAATACAGTTTTCTAAAACTAGCTGTTTTCAGGGGGAAAAAATCTACTATCCTAAGTTACCTGATAATCAATATGTTTAGAAAAAAAGCCACTGTTTTTCATGTACATATAAATTCTACCTCAACTTACTTTTCTTTAGTATCCTATTATCTTGTATGTTCCACTAATTAGCCTTTCATTATGTGTGCATGTGTGTGTAAATATATATGTATATGTGTATATTTACACACACATACACACACACATATATATCTGATGTTTCTGCATTGACTCTTTACCAGCAAAAAAAGGATAAAGATTTTCGTATTATTGACACAAGTCAATATTTCATTGTTTTTAACATGTATTTATTGTTTTTCAATGAAAATAAATTAAATTTCAATCACATTTATTGAAATTTATCAACTATTTAATGAGCCATAGTTCTATACTTGTTAAGTCATATTTATATAAAAATTAAGTAGAAAATAATCTGAAGTGGCTGTTAATCTACAACAGGTTCCCAACCACAAACTGTCAAATTGGATATTCTTCTTTTCTTCCCAAAGCCATTTACTTGGGAAAATTTGGCCTTGACTAATTTTGATAATTCAGAAGAATTACAGTTCACAAATTAGATACCTTTTCTTTCCACATACAGACAACTATTCTTTTCTGAATTGTGGAGAGTTGTATTTTAGACTCTTTTTAAGGGGATTTTTCTAAAAATATATTTTTGATGTATTATTTAGATATCACCAGTTACAAAAGACAATTTTAGTTTTCTGATTGTAAGAGACATGAAGCATATGTGAAATACTGTAGAGGTGCTGCTGTGTGAGGGCAGCTTGGAGTCCTGCTTGCTCAACTCTTCCGTGGTTGCAGTTTGAGGATGACATTACAGAGCTATCCTAGAAGCAGCACCTCACCTCTGTGTAAGTTCTCACAGGTGGGATCAACATATTTGGGAATATTGTGCTTGGTGAAGTAGGCTTAGAAATGAGACAATTTAGGGGCACCGGGGTGGTACAGTTGGTTAAGCCTCAGCTCTTGGTTTCTGCTCAGGTCATGATCTCAGGGTCCTGAGGTGGAGTCCTGCGTTGGGCATCTTGCTCATCTCGGAGTCTGCTTAAGATTCTCTCTCCCTCTGCTCCTCCCTGCCTGTGCTCTCTCTATCTCTAAAAAAAAAAAAAAACAAAAAAACCCAAATTAATCTTTTAAAAAACTCCTAAGAAATGAGGTAATTTACTTTATTGGGCTGGCTAACTGACCTTATCTAACTAGTATATAAATCAGACTCTAAATTTATTTATTTACCACATGGTCTAGTTCCCTTCCTGGGGCTAGAACACTCCTATTTACTTTCAGGAACAGCCCCTTTTTTAATTTTTTTTTTATTAACATGTAATGTATTATTTGTTTCAGGGGTACAAGTCTGTGATTCATCAGTCTTACACATTTCACAGCGCTCACCAGAGTACTTACCCTCCCCAGTGTCCATCACCCAGCCACCCCATCCCTCCCACCCCACCCCCCACTCCAGCAACCCTCAGTTTGCTTCCTGAGATTGAGTCTCTTAGGGCTTTTCTCCCTCTCTGGTTTCATCTTGTTTCATTTTTCCCTCCCCTGCCCTATGATCCTCTGTCTTGTTTCTCAAATTCCTTATATCAGAGCAATCAAGAAACCAAATTAGTTACCAGTCAGTTATTCTTGAGCATGGAAAAAGGAGCATCAGGAGGGCAGAAGTCTTGAACATTTTCCTTGGAAGATGTGTCCCAGATCCAAGAACATTGTTTTTGTGTGGGACTGAATAAAAGTGACCCAGGAAAAACTTAGTTCCTATATTCTTATCTCTCTTTATATATTTTTAAATTAAAAATTAAATCTAGCCTACCACATCAATTTTTCCAAGATTGCCAAATCTAATTTATCAATTTTTTTCTTAAGATTTATTTATCCATTTGAAAGAGAGAGAGAGCGAGCATGGGAGAAGGAATAGAGGGAGAGACTCTTTCAAGCAGATTCCATGCTGGGCACAGAGCCCAAAGTAGGGCTTGATCCCACGACACACAAGATCACGACCTGAGCCAAAACCAAGAGTCAGATGCTCAACTGACTGAGACACCCAGGTGCCCCTAATTTATCAATTTTATTTTTATTTATTTATGTACTTATTTATTTATTTATTTATTTTAGTGGGCAGCAAAGCAAAGTTTATTGAGTGATAATACAAAATTCCCTAAGAGGGAGGGGACCCGAAAGGGTTGTCTTAATTTATCAATTTTAAATCATGCCATTACTGTAACCTAGCATTAACTGTAAAAATCTCAATTTCAGACATTCAGAAAGTTTTTAACATTATTCTTAGAATTAATAAAATATGAATAATACTGTATTACCGTCTTTACCTGTTTGGGCTGCTATAACAGAGTACCATAGACTGGATGGGTAATAAACAACACAATTCTTTCTCACAGTTCTGGAGGCTAAGAAGCACAAGATCAGAGCTACAGTAGTTTCAGTATCTGCTGAGAACCCATTTTGTGGTTCATAGCTTCTGACTGTGTCTGCACATGGTGGAAGGGGAGAAGGATAAGCTCTCTGGGGTCTCTTTTATAAGGACACTGATCCCATTCAGAGGGCTTCACTCTCATGACCTAATCACATCCCAACAGCTCCACCTCTAAATGCCATCAAAGGAGGGATTGGGTTTTAAGATATAAATTTTGGGGAAATATAAACATTCAATCTATAGCAATTAGGTAACAATTTTTTTTTCATTGTAGATCCTTGAATAGACAGGGAAGCTTACTTTATTGTTTTTTTTTTTTTAAAGATTTTTTTTATTTATTTGACAGAGAGAGACACAGCGAGAGAGGGAACACAAGCAGGGGGTGTGGGAGAGGGAGGAGCAGGCTTCCCGTCGAGCAGGGAGCCCGATGCGGGGCTCGATCCCAGGACCCTGGGATCATGACCTGAGCTGAAGGCAGTCGCTTAACCAACTGAGCCACCCAGGCGCCCCTTATTTTATTGCTTTTAACGTGGAAGAACAACTTGCCTTTTAAGATGTCTTAAGTATCTAAACCCAAACATTATATATTGCCTTAAATAATAGGTTTCTCCACTGTCCTATCACCAGGCCTGAAATTTTCTTCCATTATTGCCTTTCATGTGTTTCTTGATAGAAGCAATATAAAATACAAATTAAACCATTGCTCCTATTTGAACATTGTGTCAGTGATGTAGTTCTCTGATATGGGTTATCAGGAATAGTCATACAGGGTCCAGAGTTTGATTTTTGGTTTTACCATGAACTATGTTAAGTTACTTGCTTTCTTTTTCAATATAGATCATAGTAGTACCAATGCATGTTGTTGTGTAGCTAGTAGAATACCTGACACATAACAGGTGATCTACAACTAGTATGTTCCTTTGCCAGATCCACTCAAACCCCACCTCACCTTCTCTTCTGCACTCTCCCTTCCAAACGTGATTTGAAGACAATGCAAGGCAAGGTAAATAGATCTATTTTGAAGATTGCTATTACAATTTGGGGCGTATTCAGAGTTCCCATTCCAGGTCTGGTCTTTGTTAACTCATGAATGTCATTGAAATCTCGCTCTTTCACCTCTGTAACAAATGCTTGTTGTCTCCTGTTTTTCAGTGTATCTTGTGTTCCTGTCTCCATGTTCCTCTTCTTCCTCCTACCCATTAGCTCTCCTATCCTCTAAACAATTTATTGTCAAAATGCCATAAAAATCAACCCCACTATTCTATTTTCATTCATAGTTAAGCTTTGTAACAGCAGCTTCTTGTATTCCTTCCAGTTCTTCCATGTCCTTTCTTTCCTCAGTCCACCACAGTATGACTTCCATACACACCACTCCACTGTAGTTGTCATCATCAAAGCCATTGATAAAGGATTGATTTCTTTATTTTCCTGGACTTTTCAATTGCATCAGTCACATCTGTTATGAAAACACTCTCTCTTGGTGTTAACATTTCCATTCTCTCATAAAATAGTTTTATGGCTCCTTTTATTCTTTGCTCAATTTTGATGGTCCTTATTGTCCCTTCTGCAGGTGTTTTTCTTTATACTCTTCGCATTGTCCTTCGCAATCTATTCTCCAAGTTGCCTTGTATAACTCCAGTGGAAATCTATCAACTGATCTCAGGAATATGCCCATCTCCCATTTCCTCCTGGAAGTCTTAGGGACACCTCACAGTCCACATATTTAAAGCTGACCTCATCACTTTCCCTTCAAACTCACTACTCCTTTATTTCCTATCTGAGATTGTACTATTGCTGGAAAAAAAAAAAAAAAAAAAAATCTGAAGGTCTTGGAGGACTTTCCCCACAATCTTAGAAACTATCCACATGGTTCATAGTACACTAGATTTACTTAATATTTCTTGAATCTCTCTCCTCACCTCCCCCTTGTCAGTTTTGCTCTTTCTCTAATAATTGCTCATCAGTCTATAACCAATGCAATCAGTGGGCAATAATTGCTTGCCTCCCCTGTAGTCCTGTTCCCTTTTCCCAACAGCTGTCCTTTGCTTTTATTTAAGGATTTATCACTTCCCACCATATTCAATGTTGCCTGCCTAGTGTTCCAACTGGGTTTCAGGGGTGAAGCTAGAAATTTTTTTCTCAGCCAATAGACACACCCCTACTAAGCAAGTCTAATAAGAGAAATGTCTGGACTCTTACAGAAACAACCAAAAAAGAGTTTTCCTCTTCCTACCGGATTTAGGTTTAAGAGAATGTGGGGATGGAATATAGCAGCTGCTGTACCCCTGAGACACTAAGAACAAGACCAACAGAGAGAACGAAAGACTAAGAGTTAAAGAAACTGTTTCTTGATAAATTAGGACCAATACATTTACTTTTTTTCTGATTAGGGAATTTTGGATTATTTATTATGAATTATTATTAGTAGTTGTAGTAATACTAGTACCTAAAATATACGTAATTGAAATATTTCTTAACTCCTTTTGCTCTTGTCAGACAACATCTACATTCACAAAGTCTAAGGCAAAATGTGTATGAAGGCCCACGAACAATATGTCTAAATATTTAAAAGATTTAAGTCAAGCTAAAAGCTGTTAAATAAAAGTTTTCTCTATCTTTGTGAAATATGTATTAATTAGGACAAAATTGAAGACATTATAAAGTTCTTTTTTTTTAATGACTGAAAATAAGTAAATTTATGTCTGGGTTAGGTAAGCACAGTATAGAAGAACTGTGATAGAAGACAGAATTTAATTATTGAGTTTCTGGTTGTTTTGTGATAGACTGGTGAAGTTTGTATGATTAATAAAAGAAAGACATACAAATTAATAAAATAGTTATTCAATATAATTTATTTTTTATTTCTTAATTTCAGTTAAATTACTAAGTTATTGTCATGATTTTTATATAATTTTAATAATAATTGTAATGTTAATGTAAAAGATAAAAAATAAAATGCCATCACATTCACTGTGTACTTAATGTGTATGTCATATTATGAATTTCTTTTAAAGGAAATGCAAAAATGAATAGATTTTCTATTTTTTTCAAAAATATTTTTATTCTTAAACAGTCAAAATAATCTGTTAAACTTAAAAGTCAAATACAAGTTTTAATTACTAAATATAAGTTCACTTATTTAAATAGAACAAAAATTCTTAATATAAACTTTGAAAGTTTTATTATAAAAATTTATAAAAATAAAACTATCACAGTTCTTCTATACTGTGCTTACCTAACCCAGACATAAAGAAGTGGTATCACACATCACCATGTTACCTCTGATCCTATATATAAAAAAGTTAACCTAGAATTTTTTTTTTTAAAGATTTTATTTTTGACAGAGAGAGATACAGCGAGAGGAGGAACACAAGCAGGGGGAGCGGGAGAGGGAGAGCAGGCTTCCCGCAGAGCAAGAAGCCCGATGCGGGGCTTGATCCCAGGACCATGGGACCATGACCTGAGCCGAAGGCAGACGCTTAACGACTGAGCCACCCAGGCGCCCCAACCTAGAATTTCTTAACATCAAAAAGTGTTCCTCAGCTATAGAGCCAACTGTCTCAAATACTGTGCTAATTCACGAATCTCTCCAGAACTTCAAATTAGAGCATGAAGAAAAGCACAAATATGGACACGACATTCCTGGGAAATAATACTTTGTACAAAAATTTATTGCATATATGCTCTCTGAGAGGAAATTTGACAAGTTAGTCTTTCCTCTTACCAAGTGTTTCCACTGTTCATACTTTCTACTCTCTGAAGCACTGTCCTCTGGTATCAGCAGGAGCAAACTCCTCACACTTTTAGACATTCATATACAATTGTTTTTGATTTCAAGGACATAAGGCAAAAGATGTGGAAGAGCATTCCCTTGAGACCACAATGGTTTGGGCCACAAAGTGGACTTTCAGGATTATGGGTCTTACTGTGTCACTGTTGGGGGGCCAGAAGCACTCATCTATAATTTAATACATCTATTTGTTCTGTGTTTCTGATATATGAGGTCATCTAAAGTGTGGAGCTCCTCATGTTCAGGAGGATATCACCTGCCCTTGTCTTAATGTACTCCATTCCCCTTAAGAAAATCTGTCCCATTAATGATTCCCCACTGTTGACTGGGAAAAAAAAAATTTTTTTGGATGACATTCAAACTGAAGGCCATGACCCAAATATTGCCTACTTCTCTAGGGGGGGTCATTTATTACCATTCCCAGATCCTGCATTAGTTCTCCTTGATAGTTTTCTTCCTTCTATAATGTTCTCTTTTTCTGTAAGTGGTAAAGTCAGGACCTGTGTTCCTAACCACTGTGTTCCACTATCTACCATTGCCCAGTTGTCCATTCTGCTATTATGCGTGTATTGCTTCACTTTCCAAGAACACTTAGTAATTCCTACCACCTAAGGAGAAATGTTTATACACAATTATATGGCACCACCTGTTGAACTCTATCTTAAATGCTTATTGAAGTGAATTATTTCCTCTCTTTCATGATATAGCATATTTATCCTTAACTAGATTGCTCACTCTTCGAAGGCAGAAATTATGCTTTATACTTCTTGATGTATCCTTTATTGCTAAAGACAATGCCTATGGCATGTAATAGTTACAATCTTAATAAGTCCATTTTTATTTAAAATTCTACCTGTACTTAAGAGATGCTTTGTTTATAATGACTCATAGTGTTATTTGCTTTTCCTCTCTAGTTAATTTGGTGAAATTTCCAACTAGAACACCATGTTTCTGTAATTTATCATAAGGCCATTCCTCTTCTTCACTAGGGACACCTTCTCCTTGTTCTACATCTGTGTGTGCTTGGGGTGGACACCTGGTGGAAGGTCTGTTCACACGCATGCAGATGGGTGCTGGGAGCAAACCGCCCCCTCGTGAAAACTGGCTTGCTACTGAGAGAAATACCTTATGTCCTCTAATCCAAAGTCATCCTGCATGTTTTCCTTACCAGGATTTAAAGAACATACTCTGTTCCCATCCAAATGTGAAAAGTTTAATTTCAAAATAAAATGTGTCACAATAGCAAAGAAACAAAAGGGGAAAGATTCCTTATGTCATCACCAGTTGACATACCCTACTTTTACTGGTTCTGTACATAGTACAAACCCTTCAAAAAATACTCTGAATAAAAAGATTAACACGATTTTTATTCTTGTGAATCTGAATCATTTAAGAAGAATGTCAGAGAAATATTTCCCTCACATTGTCCAGTCTAGACATGATAGTTTAAGAACTACTTATCTTTATCTCTCAAATATGTGTAAATTCTCTTTCCTTCTGCCATGAAAATATTCTTATTCTAAACCAACACTGAGGGCCCCGTGGATGGGATAGATACATAACCAGTCATTATGAATCTAAGGACCTTACAGTTTTGTTGCATTTATCTTTATCTGCTAGAGGGCATCAATTAATTCATTAAAAAAGCAGACAAACAAACAAAATTGTGTGCCAGCTATGAATCAGGCATTTTGTCCAGTGGTTATGCGAACAAGCATTAGATGAACTCCTTACCATCCAGCAGAATTGATAGTCCTTGTTAAAATGCAAATGTTATCTAAGTAAGTTAGCACATCAAACCACTTAACCACAAAGAGTTTGTCAAATTACTAGTCAGTCACCCGGAGGACACTGACCTGATGGAATAGAACTGATATAGGTAAATGCATGGGAGAAATAACAGGGATCAAGCCATCTGCATGTAGGATGGTGCCTACATGAAATTTTCAGAAGACCATTTGGTAGATCATGTGGGTTTGTCAAAGAGGTTAGGTAAACAGAAAAGTAAGTTCAGAAATTTTAAAGACACAGTTGTTTCAATTTTCATGCAGGCATCCAAACACTTATAGGTTTAATATTTTCCTCCCACTAAGGTAAATATGGTCAGGAATTTTTTATTTTCTTAATAAAAATCACAATTTTCCAACCCCTTTCACAGCATAAACAAAACAAAACAAAATGAAAAATGATATTTCTGTGGCTTATTAGGATAAAGGAAGGCTGCCTATGGCTCCAAAAATCTGGCGCTAGGGACTCCAGCAGACCTCCGTCCCACACAGCTTCCCCTAAGGGATGGGCCCAAACTTCCATATACCTGGATTCCATTTGTGGTATCTGAGTATCTTTAGGCACATTCATTAATAATCTTTTAAGGGGCGCCTGGGTGGCTCAGATGGTTAAGCGTCTGCCTTCAGCTCAGGTCATGATCCTGGGATCGAGCCCCACATCGGGCTCTCTGCTCAGTGGGGAGTCTGCTTCTCCCTCTCCCTCTGCCTGCCACTTCCCCTGCTTGTGCTCTCTCTCTCTCTAATAAAAAATATTTTTTTTAAAAGAAGCTTTTAATAGAAGCTGGAACATCATTTATGGAGTTATTCCATTATGATTATCTACAATTCTATTTCTCATAAAAAAAATAATAGTGGCAATGATTAGTGCTTGTGGAATGAGTTCAGCAAAGTCATCTCCACTTTGAAAATAAAGACCTTGTCTCTTCCAGAATCTCTGAATTCACTTTATTTTGAAACGATTATAGAATATGACTTTGTTTATTTTTTGTTTTGCTCTATATTCTAAGCAATAAAATATTCAAATTAATACATTGAATAATATTTAGAAAAAGAAAAACCTTCTTTCTGAATTTTTGATAAAAAAGAATCATCCATGTAAGTTTTATACTATTAGATCACTTACTGACGTTGCACATATCTTTTTATATATATAAATATATTTTTTCTCAGTTCAAGTTTAATAGAAACAACAAAATATATATTATATATATAATAAGACGTCAATTCATAGCTTTATAATATAGGAAAGGGAAAATAGGTAACCTTTGAGAAGAAAGAGCATGCTATTTTCTATTCCAGAAATTGTTATTTTGATGAGAAAACAAAAGTGCTGACCATTGGGAAATGGAGGGGTGTAGATATGTAAATCATATCATTTCAAAAGGAGAGTAGCTTTAATAATAAAAACAGTATTCAAAATTAATAAAAACTAATATACAAAAGTGAATGTAACTTTTCTCCCTTTTGCATTTTTTTTGGTTTTCCATATTTGAACGTACTACTTTTACTACTAGAGATTATTTTGATTAGAAGATGAGTGAATAATGTGTCATTGCAAGGAAGGTGGTCAAACCTTTCCAGTTGCCTTGGGCAGTGTGCTGCTATGTTCAGAGGACCTGGAATGTGCCATCTCACTGCTCCATGTGATTACCATGCCATAACAGGTCCTTTAAATATAAATTTGATGCATATTTAGGAGCTAAGTACACTTAATTGAAAGTGCTACCAGTGATCTATTCTTTTTTTTTTTTTTTTTTTTAAGATTTTTTTTTTTAGAGAGCGAGCGAGAGAGAAACAGCATGAGAGGGGAGAGGGTCAGAGGGAGAAGCAGGCTCCCCACTGAGCAGGGAGCCCGATGTGGGACTTGATCCCAGGACCCTGGGATCATAACCTGAGCCGAAGGCAGACGCTTAACCATCTGAGCCACCCAGGCGCCCACCAGTGATCTAGTCTAATGAGCTGCTAGCTAAATTGGAAAATATCAGTGGATTGTCCGTCCTTTATTTTGAAACCTTTAAATAAGTTGGAGAAAGAGAAGCAGAAGTGGGACTCCTGAAAGGGTTGAGCAATATGACAGTGGTGAATTCTACCTCCTGTCTCAGCAAATCTTTTCCTGTCATTTTAGCTAGCATTTCTTTTCATATGCCTGCTGCTTGTTCTGGTGAGAACAGCGTTGTTATCCAAGTATGCCTCACCTCCTTCATTTATCATGCCTTTATTCAAGAATTTGTTTCCAGCTCTTTTCTGTTTTTGTTTTAATTTTGTTTGAAATTTGTTTCCAAGAATTTAAAATATTGACTTTATTGATTTTATGATAGGATGCCTTGAGATAGTTATGAGGTTATAATTATAAAACTATTGTTATCAAAAGTAAGTGATCATTTTTAAGGATAATATATTTGGTGCATTTCAAATGTTTATTATTTTTTTCAACTCCTGTTACCAAAAAGAGCTGAGTCTACTTTATTATTTTTTTTTAAAGATTTTATTTATTTATTTGACAGAGAGAGACACAGCGAGAGAGGGAACACAAGCAGGGGGAGTGCGAGAGGGAGAAGCAGGCTTCCCGTGGAGCAGGGAGCCCAATGCAGGGCTTGATCCCAGGACCCTGGGATCATGACCTGAGCCAAAGGCAGACGCTTAACGACTGAGCCACCCAGGCTCCCAGAGCTGAGTCTACTTTAAATAATGAATGATTGCCACTTAATTCCTACAAATTATCCAGAATGTTGAAGTCTATCTTTGTTTGAAAGTTAAAATCATATGAATAAAATAGTCACATGCAAATTGTCTCTCATATTCTGAAGAGAGCTCAGGCTTTTGCTAAATTTTTCATCAATGTCATAAGTTGATGGGTGATTTTTTTTCTCAAACTGATAATAGCTGGAGAAAAAAATCTGAAAAGATAATCTCCAACCAAAAACTTCAGGAATTTTCTGACATTTGAGTATGATATTTGGTTACAAATCAAGAATAAGGCAAGGAGGGATAAGAATGTCATCAATTAAATATTTTTTGAATATTTAAAAATATATAAAAATGTTATTGATTGAATATTTTTTTTAAGATATATGAACATCATGAAAATAAACCCTAGACTTAAGATGGTGGTTCGGAGAAGAGTAATTGGTAAATAGAACAAGAAGTAGTGCTTCTTAATTCGATAAATACTGTATCTCCCTTGAAGCAGAAGGAAATGGATCTTCCTCTCCACCAGCCTCCTCTCTTCCATGTTAATTCTTAAAATGAGATTGTAGTCAGTTTGGTTCAGATGAGATGGTGTCTTACTTGGCTCAGGCTATGATAACAAAATACCATAGACTGAGCGGTTTAAACAATAGAAATTTATTTCTCACAGTTTTGGAAGCTGGAAACCCAAGATCAAATGCCGGCAAGGTAGGTTTCATTCCAAGGTCTCTTCTGGTTTGTGGGCAGCCGCCATCTCCCTGTGTGCTAACTTGGCCTCTTCTTTGTGGGCACATGGGGACAGAGAACAAGTAAGCTTCTTGGTGTCTTTCTAATCCCCTTAGAAGGTCCAATTCTGATGCTCTCATCTAGCCCTAATCCTAAGGCCCTATCTTTCAATGCCATGACCTTGGAGTTTAGAGCTTCAATATATGAACTTGGGGGAGACATAAATATTCAGTCTATAATAGACAGTGAGATATCTTTAAAAAAATAAAAAGTCATAAATCTCAAATCTTATAGGAGCCAAGCTGGGCTATGTCCTAAGATGATGCTTGTGATGTTTACTAAGTTCCTTTCTATGTAATGAAGAGAGCACTGGCCTGAGCATCTGTGCCAATTGAGTTTAAATTCTGGTTGCGTAATTTCTTAATTGTGTGTCTTTGAATGTTTAGTCTCTCTAAGGCTAAACATTCATGCGCAATAATTTTGATCTCCTTGTTGTATAATGAAGTACAATAGAAGTAATGTACATGAGTATGCTTAAAATAGTAAATACTCAATAAAATATTTCTAAAATACATTTTAATGAACCTGATCCTACATATTATTACACAAAAGAAATGCACCGTACAATTAAGAGACCATTAAAAAAATAACTGCAATTAACCACAGTTACCACAGTCAATATACAAGGAAGGACCTATCCTATCTTTTGATCTTTCCATTATTCCGTCGAATTCTAAAGCCACTACATTAATATATGATCAAAAACTTGGCCCAGAAAAAAGTTCTGTAAAGATATTATTATACATTTAAGTCACATACTAAGTAGATTTACAGCCAGTCAGAAGTAACTTTTAAAGAAAGAAAACTGTTTGCAAATACGACCTGTAGGATTATGGCATGATCATCTAAAGGAAACCATTTTTCTTGAGATTTCTAGTATTTTTTGTTTTTATTGTTTTTGTTGTTGTTGTTGGTTCATTTCAAGTTCTCGACTCTCCTGAGTCAGATCCTTGGTATGTATCTCCCCTTTGGTACAAATTTTCCTTACTATTCAATGGAGAATTAGAAAAACATATTAAAATGCCAGAACACAGAACATGTCTTCATTTTCAGCAAACCTATCATCTGAGCAGACATGACTCTATGTGTTCATGTCTAGACCTTTGTTTGGTATAAAGATAATAGTTCCAGCTCATAACATGTTTTGCCACATTTATCTTGCCTCATTAAAGTGAATTCCCAGAAGAAACCTGCATGGGTAGCTATTGATGAGTCATTTCCAGTCACTCCATTGACTAGAGTAACCAAGATAAGATTTTGGAAATGAGTACAACCTAGAAGGAAGGTGGGCTGTAAAAATAGTTTTGGTAAAGCTTGAGTCATTTTAGTTGTATCTATGAACTTAACAAATACAATTTAAGAAATAGTGAATGCCTGCAACTATAAATGAACTTTCAATGTCCAAGTGCAGAGTGTGATTTCCTCTCTTCCATTTCTTTGCCTCATGTTTACTGTACTTTTTCTTTTTTTAAAGAATGAAATATCCTTTGTTCTTCCCTGTGTCGCCAGGACCTGAAACTGAGAGACACAAGTCGGTGTTTCACGCGCCCCAGACTAGTTTCTTCAGTAAAACAAGGCTGCAGACTCTCAATAAACTGATACGGAGGGGGATGACAGATTAGTGGGTGGGGATGTTGGATGAACGGAGAAATGGGTGTGTCAACTCCTATCTGAATTGTGAATGTAATCATCATATAGCTGAGAATCTCTGGAGAAATAAGCTAATTGGCCAACCGACAAAAGAGGTTCCGGGTTTTGGCAAAAGGTATAGTGACACACAGGGAATAGGACCTGTCCCATGATTTTTAACATCATGTCATAATGATATCACAAGACATAGAAAAGCTTTTCAAATGATCAGATACGTCATCTTACGCCATGGGTTCCCAAAGAATGCAAATAGCTGCTCATCAGTTTGAATTAGTGTAAGTGCTGCCAGACAGTTACAAAGAGCAAAAATAGTACATTCAGATGGTCCTTAGTTATAAATTCAATGGGACTGAGAGACAGAATCAAAATTAAATGTGACACAGAAAATTCTGGGTTAAGTGTTTGGGCGGTGGTCTACCTTGCACTTGACTTAAATGAGATTTAGTAGATTAGGTGGTATCAACAGGCTTGTTGCCCAAATTCATGTCAAATGATTCTAGAAGGTCTCAAAATACAAACAAGGAGTCCAGGTGATCATTCTCTCTACTGTGGTAATGATATTACTAACAAGTATATTAGAATCTAACATTACTCATTTGTTTCACATTTTTTTACTTTCTCTTACTGAGGGGGGTTTTGAAATGAACACATTCCTCACACAAGTGTACATGTGATGCACCAGCGATTGTATAGTTGAACTAGTATTTTCAGAAGTGATCAACACAAATAACAAATGGAAATTTGAGGTCCAAACATTGAACATTTCCAAAGGAACACTATTTACATTGCATTCTCTATTATAAATATGAAATACACTTATACTGTATTTTATCTAAAAAATAAAAGGAACAACTTACTGGCCTACATTATTGCAATGTATGCAAGTCTGTTGTGCAATCATGTTCTGCCAGAGATTTTTTTTTCTTTTTCTTTTTCTTTTTTTATTATTTTATTATGTTATGTTAATCACCATACATTACATCATTAGTTTCTGATGTAGTGTTCCATGTTTCATTGTTTGCGTATAACACCCAATGCTCCATTCAATACGTGCCCTCTTTAATACCCATCACCAGGCTAACCCATCCTCCCAGCCCCTCCCCTCTAGAACCCTCAGTTTGTTTTTCAGAGTCCATAGTCTCTCATGGTTCATCTCCCCCTCCGATTTCCCCCTTTCATTCTTCCCTTCCCGCTGCTATCTTCTTCTTCTTCTTCTTCTTTTTTTTAAACATATAATGTATTATTTGTTTCAGAGGTTCAGGTCTCTGATTCAAAAGTCTTACACAATCCACAGTGCTCACCATAGCACATACCCTCCCCAATGTCTATCACCCAGCCACCCCATCCCTCCCATCCCCCACCACTCCAGCAACCCTCAGTTTGTTTCCTGCGATTAAGAATTCCTCATATCAGTGCAGTCATATGATACATGTCTTTCTCTGATTGACTTATTTCACTCAGCATAATACCCTCCAGTTCCATCCACGTCATTGCAAATGGCAAGATTTCATTCCTTTTGATGGCTGCATAATATTCCATTGTATATATATACCACATCTGCTTTATCCTTCATCTGTCGATGGACATCTTGGCTCTTTCCATAGTTTGGTTATTGTGGACATTGCTGCTATAAACATCGGGATGCACATACCCCTTCAGATCCTTACATTTGTATCTTTGGGGTAAATACCCAGTAGTACAATTGCTGGGTCGTATGGTAGCTCTATTTTCAACTTTTTGAAGAAATTCCATACTGTTTTCCAGAGTTCTGCCAGAGATTTTTTTTTTTTAAGATTTTATTTATTTATTTGACAGAGAGAGACACAGCGAGAGGGGGAACACAAGCAGGGGGAGAGGGAGAGGGAGAAACAGGCTTCCCGCGGAGCAGGGAGCCCGATGCGGGGCTCGATCCCAGGACCCTGGGATCATGACCTGAGCTGAAGGCAGACGCTTAACGA
Source organism: Neomonachus schauinslandi (assembly GCF_002201575.2). Taxonomy (NCBI): domain Eukaryota; kingdom Metazoa; phylum Chordata; class Mammalia; order Carnivora; family Phocidae; genus Neomonachus; species Neomonachus schauinslandi. The sequence goes on from NC_058405.1 coordinate 110,092,511, forward strand.
CTGAGCCACCCAGGCTCCCCCAGATTTTTTTTTTTAAGATTTTATTTATTTATTTGAGAGAGAGAGAGAAAGCAGGAGAGAGGGGAGGGTCAGAGGGAGAAACAGATTCCCCGCTGAGCAGGGAGCCCGATGCGGACTCAATCCCAGGACCCTGGGATCATGACCTGAGCCAAAGGCAGTCAACCAACTGAGCCACCCAGGCGCCCTGTGCCAGAGATTTTTAAACATAGATTGATCACATACTTATCTTTAGGATGACTTATTTAAAGCAGATCCCACTCAAGGCATAATGTCTTTATAGAGGGAATGGAGTGAATGAAAATTGTTGATGGAAAGAAAAACAAAAGATATTTTATAAGGTATCTTATCAGCTATCTTATTTAATTATTTAATCTCTCTTACCCCAGGGCAGGGAAGTTTTGTTTTGTTTTGTTTTGTTTTAATTCTATTGCTTACATAACTGGCCACTATACTTTCAATTAAATATAATGTTCTTATACTCTTCTCTTTCTTTTCTCTTTTCTTCTTTCTCATTGAGAGTCATAGCAACCTGAGTCCTGTGAGGAGAGCTCTGAGCTAGGCTGAGTAAGAAGAGACTTTCAGAATATGGACATGAAGGTATAATGGGCCGTCAGCATGCTTTCATCAGTGCCAGTACAAAGACTCCTTGGCAGGAGAAAGTCAAGGAGAAAAAAAAAATTAGAAACTACAGATGTTTCACCTTTCAGATTTTTGTCATAGGCGACTCAGAAGCAGATCTAATGAAACCACCATATTCCCCATGACCCTGGAGTGAGCCAGTAAAGTTGGGCTCAATATTTCTTGTTATCATTCCAACAATACTATCTTGGGAAGAGAATATTTCCAAGAAAGTATGTTCAATTCTGGAAATGCTAATGGGTTGGCAACTTTCCCCCAAGTCTTTCTAGCTGCAGGGAACGAATGAGGGCAGAGTGCAGCCAGTTTCTGGGAGTACTTGCATTTCCTAAGTCCTCCAAATTGCTTACCTACTAATCCCCAGTGCTTTGCTTTCCTGTGAAACAGGTCCCATTCCTGGGAATTTGAAATTGCTTTAATGGATAAAGTGGTGCCGGGGACATGCTATTACCTATATGTGTGCATAAGACCCACATACATGCTTGCCCCAAATCAAACATTTGTTTTCCAATCAGAAAAGAGGAAGTAGATTCAGATTCAAGTTTCTTTAGGGACGAGATCATGCGGAGAAGCAAATGAATGGCCACTGTGGGGAATTTATTTCTCCTGCTGAAAAAGCAAAGGCTAATAATAATTGAGGTTGATTTGCAAAATGCACAGCTTTACAATAATCATATGATACCTAGTAATTTTGAAATTGAGGTAAAAAAAAGGAAGCACTTCAGAAGCCGGAATTATGAAAATCAAGAAGTTGCTTAAAATATTTGAGAGTGTGCTTAGAGAATCAAATGCCATATGCTTTATTTGCTTCTGAAGAGAAATCGTGTTTTCTGTTGGAACAAATTGCACACAGGTGTTTGATACAGAGTTTATAAGCTATCAAGAGGAGCCAGAATGTTTGGGGTTGGGGTAGGAGGTGTTAATTTGGGAAAGGTGGTATGAGGGGTGGATGAAGAGAACAGAACAAGTAGGGAAAAAAAAGAAAGAAGTTTCTTAGCCATATTTGCAAACTGGGTGGAGTTGTTAGAATTGGAATTTACCACCTAAGGGCAAACCCACATTAATTTATGCAGTCAAATTAGGATTCTACTTTTCAGCTACTTTGCTTACGAGTTGCTGGTGTAAGAGAAATAAGAAAAATAATAAAATTAACATATATAGTTGCTTGTTCTGTATCTATTTCTTCCTATTATGTGGGAACTATACATAAAGCTAGGTTAAATTTCCTTTCCACTCACAGGTCTCAATGGAATTCAGGGTCACCCATTTTACTGTTGAGAAAACTGAGAGCAATTTTAGTTGACTGCAGAATGTGCAGATTGTGTGTGTAACACAGATTGCTTCTCATACTGACAGACCCAGATACGAAGGGTCATTGGTGCTTGATACATAGGCATCAATGTAATAATCTCTCTGGGGAAATATAAAATACTGTTTTTGAAATGGAATCTATAATGAAATATCACCAGTGCAAATTGACCCAGGCTCATAAAATAGTGTAGAAAGTTTGACATTTCAGAGTCATGTCTAGGATATCAAAAACAAAAACAAAAACAAAAACAAAAACTGTTAGCTAGAGAGAATGAGGTCCACTCCACTTATTTTAAGACACTACATTGACTTTTCTTACTAATATGTAAACGGTCATGGTTTGGTCTGTGTGACACTAAAACATTGGATGGAAGGCGTAAATTTAGCTGTATTCAGTAATATACCTTACCTAAGTAGGTTGTTTAAAATCATCAGAGTGACCCTTTTCAAGAGAGAGTCTCATAACTGGTCTGTATTTAGTATGGGTCTCCCTTAAATCTCCCTTCAGCCTGTCTTTCCAGTAAGGAAGCCTTCAGAAACAAAAAGTATTCAGAACAAAAAGGATACTTTTGAAAAACTCTGAAAGTGTATTTTTAAAAAAACAGTCAAAGCAGTTGAATATTATAGTCAAGGAATTATCTACAACAAACAGAAAATTACCCGTTTTAATGCCCACAATTTCTTTATTTATGATAAATTTCCTTAATTCTAAAATAAATTTGTTTATTATCTCTGAATGTAGAATGTTTAAATATTGTTCCTCTCTAAATAAAGACTAAATTATTGAGTTAATTTTCATTGTGCTTTATTTTGGAAACTAAGTCCAAATACTCAGGCTTTGTGTTTTATTAGAGATAAATTTATAAAATTTAAACAACAAACGATCAAACATTAGAAAATTCTTTGGGTTCCTTTCTGAAATTAACCAATGGCAAAATAGGGTGTTAAAATCCTAAGACAGACAACTTTTGCTAGTTGATAACTTGTACCAAAATCAATGTCATAGAAGCTCAATGTGAAAATATCTCTTTCTTCTCAGTGTATTAAATAATAAATTCATTGGTGGTTTTTGAAGGGAAGCCCCCATAATTGGTTTGAATAATCTGAAAATTCTGTTTGGTTAACTTAATTTGATTTATATTCTATCCATTTTTGACAGAATATTATAACTGTAGGAATCAGAAAAATTGGAAAGCATATAATATGCAACTTTGGACGTGGGTTACTAGTGATATTTAAATCTTGAACAAACCCAAAACTCTATAATATTTATTTTTTTGTTCTGATTGTAGCCACTCAAAAATATGTGTGGAAGTAGAGCAAGGGGGTTGAACTGTAGTGATTTGTTACTGGTAAATTCCCAAACTGGATGACTCAATAGCATATAACCAGCCCAATCTGTACCAATTTTACAAACATAAGGGCTGCTGATAATTACAGCATATATAGCTCAATAATGAAAAAAAGACTTTATTTTTTTAAGATTTTATTTATTTATTTATTTGAGAGAGAGAGCGCACAAGCAGGGGGAGCGGCAGGCAGAGGGAGAAGCAGGCTCCCTGCTGAGCAAGGAGCCGGACGCCGGGACTCGAGCCCAGCACTCTGGGATCGCGATCTGAGTCAAAGGCAGACGCTTAACCACTGAGCCACCCAGGTGCCCCGAAAAGAGATATTTTTAAACAATAATTTTATTTTCCCCATTTAATTGTTTATCTTTATTTTCTTCAAAAGTTTTATTTACTCTATTGCAAATGGAAGAATTTCTTTCTCCTCTCGCAGATTTGTGACTTTATTTACAAGAGTTTAAAACATAGTTAAAAACATAGTTTAAAACATAGTTAAATTGCTTAATCTGGACAATCTGGCAATGTTGTACAGTAAAAAAAATAAGCACTTAAAAGATGTGAAAATATCTTTTTTTTCCTTATAAGAGATCTCCTATTTGAGAATAATTGATGTAAGGTCATAATGGATTACTACTTTGTTCATCTTATTTTTTACTAAGGCGTACTTCTGAAAGGGACTGGAGGTAGGGTGGGGAATTGGGGAAGATTTTCTTTTTTCAAAATGATTTTCTCAGATAACCAATAATAGGCAGAAACTTCTTCTTAAGTATTAGATTGCTAATTTTCATTGTAATTATTACTAATGAAAGTCTTTTTTTCTTTAAGATTTTATTTATTATTTGACAGAGAGAGACATAGCGAATACAAGGGAACACAAGCAGGGGGAGTGGGAGAGGGAGAAGCAGGCTACCCGCCGAGTAGGGAGCCCGATGCGGGGCTCTATCCCAGGACCCTGAGATCATGACCTGAGCCGAAGGCAGATGCTTAACAACTGAGCCACCCAGGCACCCCTATTACTAATGAAAGTCTTAAAAATGTACCTTTGAGACACCCAATAGCTTTTTTCAATTTTAATATGTGCCTTGTGTGTTTTAATTTTATTACTGAGTAGAATTATCTCTTGTCTTTTTATTGACTTATTAGTTCTTTTTTAGGAAAATAATTTAGTGATCTTCAAAGCCAAAGAGTTTGACAGCCTAGCCCAAGTTCATAAGATCTTTATTTGCTACTTAATACTAAGTTCCAAACCTAAGGTATACCATTATAGAGGTACTTCACAGAGGCGAACAGATTTCATGAAAAAAAAAATTTAAAAACTAAAAATACAGCATGAGAATTCAATTTTGGAGTTTTCTTCAACAGCTATGTTCTAGCAAAAATAAATATGGGTGTATATTTAAAAACTATAACACATTCAATAATTTTATTAATCTTGGTGGGCTCTTTCCCCTAGTTGTCTTCAGTGAGGGTCATGAAATACTCACTGTACATATCCCTACAATCTGGAATGAATTATTTGGGTTTTCTTTTTCTTTTATTGGTTAAATAGTTTGAAAATTAGGAATGATTAATGTCCTTATTTTCTCACTCTGCCTCTATTGGCAATTATATTCTGGCAACAGGTTAACTATAGAAAAAAAGTTCACATATAGATTACATACTTAAAAAGTTATAAATGTAATATTAGATATGATATTTACTTTAAAAAGTTAAAACCTATAATGTTCTATTTGAGATCAAGTCATATAATTTTCAGTCAATATGCAGGTAACTTTCTCAGAGAGTAATTGACAATTAAGATAATTATAACTGAAGACATTAATTATTCAAAAAGCACTTTCAAACTGGTGTTAGGCCAGAAGAATAGAAACCAGACCAATATGGAGCCACAGTTGGCTGACTCAATATAACAACATTGAAATGTGATGGTGTTGGCATAATGACATCACCACTCTCTTGGGACCAATCATTTGTAATGCAGGTGGCAGAGCTAGACTGATCTCATCAGAAAACATCTGAGCCATACAAACCAACTTTCTCAGTGTCTACAACTGCATTTCTTCCCATCCACATCACTGGAGTAGAGGATCTATGCAAGTGCAAGTGGCATTGCAGTATTAAGTTTAAGGTGTTATAGGTAATCTAGGAGCAATCTCCTGGTTGACAGTGAAAGCTCTACTCAGGTATTAATTAAAACTTTAAGTACTATTTGAACCAAAGTCTTGTGGAAAAGCCCAATGGTCAACATGTGGGGATTACCACTATTTTTCTGTCATCTATTCAACAGAACAGTTTCTATCCTTCCTTCCTTCCTTCCATCCTTTCTCCCTTCCTTCCTTCCTTCCTTCCTTCCTTCTTTCCTTCTTCCTTTCCTCCTTCCTTCCTACGGACAATGTAGTGCCAAAATATAATGATATAAACTGGTAAGATGTGGAAAGAGTTGTGCAAATTGAATAATTTTGCATCTATGTGACTTCTTTTGAGTAGATATACTACAATTATAAAGATATAGATGTATAATTTAATTTTAAAAATTCTAAATTTTTTGATACTTTTTTTCATATATATCCAAAAATAAAAACATGAACCTTGAAAAATTGTCTTTTAGAACCTGTCTGAGCTTTTGGCTCAGAGCAGTTTGGATGGTGCCAGATTAAAATATGTGACATAAGAGTCATTAAAGATCCAAAACTAATACAAACCTGATTCAAGCATCCCCAACTGAAAGTGTTTTATCCCTTCTAGATATCTGATTCCTTGGTATCTCTGCATTTGCATTTGTTCTAAATACATCAAGACAGAAAACCTTGAAATCTAAAAGGAAGAATAGATTATATAACTGATTAATACTAATTGTTGTTTAGTAGTTATCCATCCATTTTCAAGGAAATGTTGCTATTATTCACACACCCTGACAACACAGATGGACAAGTCTTTGCTGCAACAACATCCATGTTCAGCTGAACTTCATTTTATAAAGTAGAGAGTTAAACGTTTTATGGAAAGGGCAATAATCTGTTTACTGAAAGATGCAGACAATTTTCTTTAGGAAATTGCTTTGTTCTGAGTTGGGTAATTTATCAAAGGCAGAAAAAAGTTGACAATCTATTTGCAGCCATCATTTAAAATTCATACCATTTCCTTCTCACTTATTACAAAAAAACACCACTCTGTGCAAGGTTCTACAAGTAAAAGTTCTTCCATTTGGATGGCCTTAAAAGAGCCTTGCAATGACAGATGGTTTGGTTAATTACAAAATTAATCTTTATGCTATTGAGACATAATTTCAGTGAATAATATTTTCCAGACAGAGTTTAATAAGCAGTTTGTGGTTGAGTAGCCTTTTGCCCAAAAAAGGGAACCAGGTCTCTGTGACTACCTTCTACATTCAGAGAGCATGAGGGTAGAGGATGTTAACTTGACTACCCTAGGAACTGAGTTCCAGTAACCTTATCAGAGCCTAACGGAGTGACCCCACCCTAGATGTTGTGAAAGAAGGACTGTTGAAATAGCACCTGGCATTTCACCCTGAACTCCTATAACACTTGCTGATTCACTGACCACAGTCAGGGGAAAGTACACTGGATGTTCAGCTGGCCTTCCTGGGTGAGTCCTTCTGGTAAACATGGACTCATCTGAGAAATCACAGGTTTTTAACATTCACATACAGGAACTTTGATTTTTTTCTGAAATGTGGTAAAGCGAATCAATTTTCAAATGTTGAAATTTACAAAGATTAAAACTAGAAATCTAAATTTTGTAAAAGGAATACTCTTTATAATCATGCATACTTTTATTATTGTTGTTTATGTATTTCTTACTGAAAAACAATTGGGATTATTAGCATCAGTATGATTAGAAGTTTGATTTTGGGTGAACAGATTTTCTCCAGGTAATTTGTGAAAAAAGTCCTTGACTTTACTTGACTAACTTGAATGGGTTAAAGAGAAGAAATTCATGCTGAACACACCGGTTGTGACATTCTAGTTTTAAGAACTAGTACCTGATCTGAGTAGAACCAATCAAAGCTTATTTTGATCTGTAAGAAATTAGAAAACTGGTGATATATGCAATGATCTATGTGATTTTATTTTTATGTTTTTTATATGCATGTTTAGGAAAATAGCTATAGATATACACATAAATACTAAATTTATGATGGGACCAACCTATACTCTAGGGAGTTGCTTGTTCTTCACGAAACAAACAAAAAGAAGTTGAGCTAATTTTTCCCTCTAATAAATTGTTGTCTGTTTTTACTAAGTGAAAAGTGTAGAAACATTCAGAAGTAACTAGATAATAAATTAACTGCTACCCGAAAAAAAGTCAAATAATTATCCTAGCATAAAATTCTCCTGTTTGATTTCCATCATCATATCTTCAGTAGCTTTTTGAAAATGTTAGTTACATGATGGTATAATCATGTCCTTTTCATCCTTATTTCACTACAGGAAACTTTATCATAGTGTATAGCAAATATTTAATGGCAAATTTTAAAATCAGTAACTGACTAGATTCAAACTTCTTAGAATATGATTATCAAAATTTAAATCAACTCAACACTTGCTACTTCTGTAAATATTGTTTAGTTGGTAGAATCTACAGATTACAAATATGCTTTCTGAAATGAAAAAAAACCCACTATTTATTTATTTACTTATTTATTTATTAATTATTTTGTCCAATTAGCCAGCATTTAGTACATCATTAGAAAAATACACTATTTTTAATGGTGATAGCACAGACTAGAGTTGTAATAAATGACTTACAAAATTTATTAGAAAGTCATCACAAAAGTATAGAAGCCACAGTTTCTATGATTAGAATATTTTTGTAAGTTAATGGGGGAGTGAATGAGAAAAGTGAACCAGCGTTTATTGGGTCCCCCTTTATCTGTGCTGTATGTATTTCATCTTAGTGAAATTGGTAAAACTGAGGATACCAAGATCAGAGCAATTGTTAAATTGTTCAGAACAGACAGAGTGATACTAAGTCTTACCGTTTGTAAAGACTTTCTTTATGTCAGTGTGCTTAATTTTTTTTGAAATCAACTATATTAAGGTATAACATACCTAAAATAAAATGAACCCCTTTTAAACATTTGAAAAAAAAAATGTGCATGTGTAACCACTACCACAATCAATATAGGATATTATAATCAATTCAGAAAATTTCTTTGTGTCCCAAACTAGTCAACCCCCTTTTCTCAGTCAACTCCAAGAAACCACTGATCTGCTTATTACTTTGCTTCATCTAGATTCTTGCATCAGTGGTATCATACAGTATGACTCCGTAGTGTCTAGCTAATTTCACTCAGCATAGTGATTTTGAGATTCATCCATGCTGCATTGTATATCAGTAGTTGCCCCTTTCTTATCCCCAAGTTGCAATAAATTCCATTGTCTTCCACCGTATGAATTTACCACAGTTTATTTATCCATTTATCTGCTAGTAGACATTTGGACTGTACCCAGTTTTTGACTATTAGGAATAAAGTTTCTTTTTTTAAGATTTTATTTATTTAAGAGAGTGAGAGAAAGCACATGCACAAATGGGGGTGGGTAGGGGCAGAGGGAGAAGCAGACTCCCTGCTGAGAGCAGGGAGCCTGATGTGAGGCTCCATTCCAGGACCCTGAGATCATGACCTGAGTTGAAATCAAGAGTTGGATGCTTAACCAACTGAGCCACCCAGGTGTCCCTAAAGTTTCTTTGCATATTCATTTACAAGTTTTTTGTGTGTGTGGACATATGTTCTCATTTATGTTAAATACCCATAAGTGGGTAGGTCATATGAAAAGTGTTGGTTTAATTTTATAAGAATTTGGCAAACCGTTCTCCAAAATGGGTGAACTTCCATCAGAAATGTAGGAGATTTCCGGATGCTCTACATTTTCACTGTCCTTGGTTTTCAGGACTTCATTTTTTTGTCTTATTTGCTTGTTTGTCTTTGGTATTCCTTTGGGTGTGTAGAGATTTCTTATTTGGTTTAATCTGTAATTCCTTGGTGACTAACAATGTTGATCATATTTCCATATGCTTATTGGTCATTTGTATTTCTTCTTTTGTGAAGTGTTATTTCTCATACTTTGCCCTTTTAAGGGTTCTTTGTCTTTTTAACATATTCTGAGTATAAAGTTTTGTCAGATATATGCACTGTGAATATTTTTCCCTAGGCAATAGCTTTTCTTTTCCTTTTCTTAGCAATGTTTTTTTTGAGAACAGAATATTTTATTTTCGCTAAGTCCAATTTATCATTTTTATTTAATGATTAATGAATTTTTCCTATCAAATACATATTTGCTTGCCCTAAGGTTATGAAGAATTTTTTTTTCCTCTCATGTTTTCTAGCAGCGTTTTATAATTTAATTTTTTTACATTTAGTTCTGTGATCCATTTTGGGTTAATTTCTGTGTATGGTTAAACAGAAAAGTTAAGATTTACCTTTTTTTTCCACTTGGATATCCAGGTTTTCCAGCACCATTTTTTGAAAAGAGTGTTTTTCCTTTGAATTACCTTGGCAGCATTGTCAGAAATCAATCAACCCTACAGATATTCTTTTAGATTGATAAATATCCATTATCAAATCACATTATCATGATTACCTTAGCTTTTTAGAGAGTTGTTAAATCAGGTTGTATCTGTCCCCCCAAAATTGTTCATCTTTTCAAAGTTGGTTTAGCTATTCCATATCCTTTACTTTTAGAACCAGCTTTTCAATTTATACACACACACACACACGTGCGCACGTGCACACACACGCACACACACAAACATACACACACAAGATACCCATTGAGATTTTCTTTCTGGTTGCATTGAGTTGATAGAACAATCTGGAGAACTGGCATCTTAACAATCATTCTTCCAATGCATGGAACATTTGTTTGCTTAATAGCTTTGGGATACAGTTTTTTTTTTTTCACATATTTTGTTAAATTTATCCATAATTTTTTCTTATTTTTGATATTTTAATTATTTTTAAATTTTATTTTTCTGATTATTCATTGCTAAATTATAGAAATGCATTGTTTTTTTTTTGTACATTGACCTTACATCCCATCATCTTTATAAATTATTAGTTCTAGTGGTATTTTGTAGATTCCTAGGATTTTTTTTTTTTTTAAGATTTTATTTAGTCATTTGACAGAGAGACACAGCTAGAGAGGGAACACAAGCAGAGGAAGTGGGAGAGGGAGAAGCAAGCTTCTCACAGAGCAGGGAGCCCGATGTGGGGCTGGATCCCAGGACCCTGGAATCATGACCTGAGCAGAAGGCAGACACTTAATGACTGAGCCACCCAAGCACCCCTAGATTCCTAGGATTTTGTATGTATAAGAATATGCGCTCTCCAAGTAAATGCAGTATTATTTCTTCTGGTCCAATATATAAGTATTTTATTTCTTTTTCTTCTTTTAATACACAAGGTAAGGCTTCCAGTACGATAATTAATACAAGTAGTAAGATGAGTCATTTTTGCCTGTTTCAGTCTTAGAGGAAAGCATATAGTCTCTATATTACTCTATATAACATAAATCTTATTAAATTTATTGGCCTACCATATACATTATCTTGGTGAATGTTCCACATGCACCTGGAAAGAATATGCTTTTTTTTTTTTTTTTTTTTTTTAGGATTTATTTTGTTTATTTATTTGAGAGAGAGAGAAAGCACAGTGCAGGGGGAGGGACAGAGGAAGAGGATCTCAAGCAGACTCCATGCTGAGTGCAAAGCTGGATGTGGGTCTCCATCTCAGGGGCTTGATCTCAGGACCCTGAAATCACAACCTGATCAAGAGTCCAACACTCAACCAACTGAGCCACCAGGTGCCCCTATGCATTTTGGTTTTAATGGTGGAATTGGCAGTGTTCTATAAACATCAAGTAAGTCAAGTTGGTTTTTAATATTATTTTTACTGTTTTTTTAACTACTTAAACTTATTAATTTTTTTTAGTATTTTATTTTTAAGTAAGCTCTACACCCAATATGGGGCTCAAACTCACAATCCTGAGATCAAGAATTTCACACTCTACCAACTAAGCCAGCCAGGCATCCATAAATTTGTAATTTCTGAAACAAAAGTGTCAACATCTCCATATAGAATTGTTTCCATTTCTTCTTTCATTTATATCACTTGTTGCATCAATTATTTTGAAGCTCTGTTACCAGATGCATACATACATTTATCATTATGATCAATCTTCTTGTCTCTGGTACTAGTCCTCATCCTGAAGTCTTATCTACATGACATTAATATAGTCACTTCACCTTGCATATAGCCAGAGGTTGAACAGTACATCTCTTTTTATTCTTTTTCATTTAATGTATCTGTGTTTTATGATTAAAATGTATGTATTATAAATATCATATTATTGGCTCTTCATTTGTTCTAGCATTATAATCTCTAATACAATACTTAGATTATTACATTTAATGCAATTAATAATATGTTTACATTCATTCAAAGCTTGCTGCTACTATTTGTTTTCTATTTAACTTATCTTTACTTTGTTTCTATTTTTTTTCTTTTTCCCTTATTTTGAATTAATTGGGTATTTTTTTTACAATTTCATTTTATATACCCTGTTGGCTTATAAGCTTTACTTCTTTGTTTTAGTTTGCTAATAATTGCTCTAGAGGTTTAATACACATCTTAATTTACCACAGTCTATCTATGTACGACATTATAATACTCCATGTAGAATAGACCAATATTTTAAGGGTAAATATCTAGCCTTTCTTTGTTGTTTTCTTGTTTTTATACATCTTACTTCTATATATTTTATAAACCCCAGATATATTGTATATTTTTGCTTTAAATATTTGATTATCTTTACTGCATTTTCCATTTTCAAAAATTTTCCTGTGGATTGATGAGACTGTCTTTGGTGCAATGTTTGACATGTGACCAATCCATCAAGAGTGAAATGATGTTAAAATTCTTACTGCTCTTTATTGTCTTTTGGATATATCAGAGTGATGTGCATGAGAGTGATATATTTAAATTTTCTAATATGATAGCACAATTGTTCATTTTCATTTTTTCTTGCAGTTTTGTCCATTTTTGAAGTTTCATTTTGGGTGTGTACTTTTTCATTTGCTATATTTTTACCTTTAGTCTTTTTGTGCTTTTACTTTAACATAAACTGTTTAAGGCTTTAAAAAAAAAATCCACCTGATAAACTTTGTCTTTTAAAATTGACGCAGTTACAAAATGCTTGGATTTATATTTTATTTAGAACTGTCTACAATTTTAAATTTTACTGTGTTTATTGATTTCCTTTTTAATCCTCTTTTGGATTGATTGATATTCCTCCCAGCTCTATCTCATTATATATTTTTCATATTATTTTGGAAATTATACTTTTCTTTTTCTAGAAAGTCTCAACATGTGAATTCAACTAAACAAAATCTAAAGATAATATTTTTAACCTCCTCCCAAATATTATAGGTACTTTAGAATTATTCTTTAATTAAAAAACACCTCAGTGGCTTCTGTATTATTGTGATCAATATTTTATCTTTCTTTTTATCTGTAGAAAGTAAATAACATTGGTGTTGTTTTATATAGTCAATGTTTTTCAGAGACATAAAATTTACCAAATTTTTGGCTAATGCCCTGCTACTTCTTTCACATCCCTTCAAAAGTAATTTTCTTTCTTTATTTTTTAGTTGTTTATCCACAAATCCCTAAAATGTAATTTACCTGGGTGAATTAGTTCCCCAAGGCTGCTATAACAAACTACCACAAACTAGGTGACTTAAGACAACAGACGTTGATTGGTTCACAGTTTGGTGTCTACAAGTCTGAAATTAAAGTGTCAGTAAGACCATGCTCCTTCCAAAACCGGTAAAAGACAACGTGTGCTTGCTTCTTCCTAGCTTCTTGTGGTTTACCTGCAATTCTTAGAACTCTCTGGTTTGCAGCTGCAGAACTTAAATCTACCTCCACTGCCTCATGACATGCTCTCCTGCATGTCTTTGTCTCTCTTTTCCTCTTACAAAGACACCAGTCCTATTGGATTAAGGGCCCACCGAACTCCAGTATGACCTCATTTGAACTTAAATAATTAAACCTGCAATGACTCTATTTTCAAATAAGGTCACAGTCTGAAGTACTAGGTTTTAGGACTTCAATATCATCTTAGGGGACACAATTCAACCCATAACACTAAGCATGAAATTCGGACTTTTTTTTTTTTTACCACTTTATCACTTTGAAAATAAAATCAATTGTTTTCTTGCTTCCATTTTTACTCTTAAAAAAAATCAACTCTTGTTCTTGTCACTTATTTTTAGTTTGTCTGCATTTTTCTCCTCTGGCTGCTTTTAATATTATTTTCTTCATTGCTGTTCTTCAGTTTTCCAGTGATTTATACAGATACAGATTTTGCCATGTTTTTACAACTCATGGTTGAATTGGCTTCCTGAACCCAAGAATGATTATTGTATTAATTCAAGAAATTCTCACCAGATATTGTTTTGAATAATGCCTCTCTCCAGTTGTCTCCATTCTTCTGGAACTCTGGTTAGATTTGTCTTTTTTTTTTTTTAATTCATGGTTAGATGTGTCTTAAAAACTCTGTATCTTTTCCATTATTATTTAAACCTGTGACCCAAGCCACTCTTGCCCTGAGCCAGTAGGGATTATTATGTTTCCATGGCAAACTGTGGCATCAGTATTTATTTTTGCTCATGATATGCAAAAATTACTTATCTATTTGAGAGAGAGAGAGAGAGAACACATAGAGGAGAGCGGCAAAGGGAGAGGGAGAAGCCAAGCTCCCCGCCAAGCAGGGAGCCCAACATGGGGCTCGAACCCAGGACACTGAGATCATGACTGGAGCTGAAGGCAGATGCTCAGCCAACTGAGCCATCCAGGTGCCCCAACACACACAATTTCTTTCAATCTGCTGTTTTTAGTGAAACTATATGGAAGGGGTTTCTATACACATTTTATCTGCCATATTAAAAAATATAAGTTCAGGACTCAAAAGCATGTGTTTGATGTTGATTTCAGTTAAATATGAAGAAACAAATCCATATTTTACTCTGACAGGGACTAAAAGATATCTGTAATCTAAATAATGATAAAATATAAATTATTTTTCAACAAGATATCAAAATGTGGTATACAAAATACAATGGTCTAGGAATGAATTAGATCTATTGTTTTCCATCAAAATGGCAGAACTTTGATACAAGAAATCTTCATATGGACAAAACTGAAAAATTCAGAAAATATACCACTATTGAAATATTTAATTAAGTCAAACGTAAAACAATCATGTTCATATTCTACTTAAGATCTAATATAACATAAAATAATTATTTTTGTTTTATTTTCTAAAACTAGTCTCCAACTGAGTCATTATATCATTTGCTCCTTTTTCTTTTTTTTTTTAAAGATTTCATTTATTTATTTGAGAGAGAGAATGAGAGAGAGAGCGTGAGAGGGGGGAGGGTCAGAGAGAGAGGCAGACTCCCTGCTGAGCAGGGAGCCCAACGTGGGACTCGATCCCGGGACTCCAGGATCATGACTTGAGCCGAAGGCAGTTGCTCAACCAACTGAGCCACCCAGGCGCCCTGCTCCTTTTTCTATTTGCTAGTATTCTCTATTTTTACTGAATTGTTGGAAACTATATAGAGATACCCAAATATGCATCAAATTTACAAATACAAGAATATTTTATAACTTTGAATGAAATACTGTTAAGTGTAATAGCATTTGGAATCATATTCTTTGGCTTCTAGGCTAACAGTTTTCCTCTTCCTTTCCATTGTAAATACTTAAAAATAAGTATTTACTTATTTTTAAGTATTTACTTACTTAAAAATAAGTGTGGGAAAGTGGGACAGCTTTTTCCAGGGCATACTTTAAGTGGCAGTGCTAGAGGATACAGACGGTTCTTTCGCTTTTCATTGTCAGTAAGATCAGATAAGAAAGACTCTATGAATCGATAAATTGATTTTGTTATAAAATTATTAACTTGTTTTTTATGTTCAGTACTATCTAGGCTTTGGGGTTTTTAACTGTTGAGGAGCAAAATATTTACTGTATTTTTCTTGCAAATTGGAATTGTTCTGTGATTTGTTTTAAAGCTATACATTAAGAGAAATATACTGCAAAATCCAGAATACACATTTTAAAACAGTAAAAGCTGCTTTGACGATTGTGAGTTGGTGTCAGAAAACAAAATATAAATTCTTAAA
This sequence comes from Neomonachus schauinslandi, assembly GCF_002201575.2. Classification (NCBI taxonomy): domain Eukaryota; kingdom Metazoa; phylum Chordata; class Mammalia; order Carnivora; family Phocidae; genus Neomonachus; species Neomonachus schauinslandi. Next base: position 110,108,035 of record NC_058405.1, read on the forward strand.
GTTTGGATCATCCTTTTCTGTACTTATTTTTCACGTCAGTTATGGTATAATTACAAACTATTTCTGTACTAATTTATTACTGGTTGAGATTCTTCTACGCAATGTACAAAGTTCAGAAAAAGCATAAAAATACATATATCACAATTATTAATAACATATAAAAGGGTATATTTTTTATCTTTAGGTTGAATTGCTAACATTAGCATTTGGAAGAATAAGAAATACACTATTTTTCTTAGTGCTTCTAATACATACTCCGATAATTTCAAAGCTAAAAATAATTTATTGTTATTATTGAACATGTTCATTGAACTATATAGATATAGGGCAGTGTAATCAATTTACTTGAATTGAATAATTTAGCTGCATTCTGAGAACTTTTGAACTGAATTTTTATTGCTGATATCTATAACTTGATTTCTGCTGAAATGGTTTCCTATCATTTTGTTTAAATCAGTAGGAGTTGAGTATGAAAGATTAAAAATGTCTTCTAAAATTGTTTTTAAAATGTAAATAATTGGTGAATTTGGACTCTATATACATAGAGAATCTGAAGTATTTTCACTGTCTTGATTGGCTGTATCAGCCATAAATGAAGCACTCAAGTCATTCTTTGATAGTTTTCACTTTTCTGTTTTAAAGTAATGTAAGAAATTTTCTTTTATTTAAAAAAATAACCTTTTATTATTACAGAAGTCATAAATATGTATTGTACAAATTCATTGCATTTAGAGAAGCAAAAGTAAAGTATGAGAAAATACTATATTCTCACTACCCACAAATTATGTCTGCTGATATTTTAGTGTATATTTTTGTATATATTTACACGCAAACCACACAGATGCACAGCAAACATATATGACTCCAATCGTTTTTTAATAAACTTTAGTTTTATAATAGTTTTTGATTAGAGAAAAGTTGCAAATATACTATGTCCATTTTGTATTCTTGATTTTACAATCATTGATCTCAATCTTTTCATTTCAGTAAGTTATCATTTCATCTAATATATAGACAATATTAACATTTCCTGAAGTCTGTATACAGTCTCAGACCAGGTGCTCCTACTAATTGTCATTCCCTTAAGTAGCATGTAATCTAATAAAGCTCCCTTCTCATGAGGAGCCCAAGCAAGCTTTCCCACAGAATGTTCTACCTTCTGGATTTGTGTGCTTGCTTCTTTTGCTTTCTTTTGTTCGATTCCTGTTGATTCATTTTTCTTTGACATTCCATCGTGTGGCATGAATAAAACAACTGTTCTGGAGTCAGAAAAATTGGGTTTTTCTTCTGAGTTTCTTGATAATGTGACATTTAGACAGTCACTTAACCTTTCCGAACCTCGATCTTTTCACCTGTTTTTAAGAAAACATGTTATTGGATTAGAAGGTCATTTCTAATTTTTCTGACTTTGAAATTACATTGCTATATAGAAATAGTTCAACCAGTGTATATATTATAATCGATTTTCGAGTTGCTTATTCAAGAGAAACATTTGTATCCAACTGACATTTTGGATATAATAAAAATAGGTGTTGATCACTGCAATTGAATTATCAGTTAAATTTATGATAATCATTAAAATTATTATTGCTAAATTATTTCTGATAACGTATTTACAGGAATTTATCTTTGTTATTTATTTATTAAAATGTTCCTTTAAGTAATGATTTTAAACAAAACTGAAAAAGTAGCCTAGCCAACTAGTAACGATCTTTTATTAGTGTCCATTAAGACACTATTGCATTTAGAGCAGTGTAGAATTTACCAATAAAATCATTTGTGCCTGGAGTTTTTTGTTGTCTTTGAATTTTAACATAAGGATAGCAACACAAATGACATTTTATATTTTAAAATTCTTAAATAAAGAAATGGTTTTTGGGGGCGCCTGGGTGGCTCAGTTGGTTAAGCGACTGCCTTCGGCTCAGGTCGTGATCCTGGAGTCCCGGGATCCAGTCCCACATCGGGCTCCCTGCTCAGCAGGGAGTCTGCTTCTCCCTCTGACCCTCCCCCCTCTCATGTGCTCTCTCTCTCTCATTCTCTCTCTCAAATAAATAAATAAAATCTTTAAAAAAAAAAGAAATGGTTTTTGGTAAAATTTACTCTTTAAAATGCAATCTTTCATACTCTTCTATGAAATTCTGTTTTTATTAAACTTATATAAACTATAGTTAATACCTTAATAATATTCAGGACAAATTTGCATGCCAAGCTACCATATAAACAGAGCAAGAACATATTTGACCAAAGGGACCTTGTAGAAGGACATGATACTATTTTAAATATGTTTTTAGAAATTGTTATTAAAATAATTTTAAATGTAAAGAAGAGTTGCAAAAATAGTACAGAAAGTTGTCATATCTTTCATTCAGCTTCCTCTGGTATTAACATCTTACATAAGCGGGGTACATTTATCAAAATGTTGACATTAATACTGGTTCAATACCATTAACTAAGCTAAAGGCTCTATTCAGATTTCTACGTTTTCCCACAGTGTACTTTTCTCTTCTAATATCCAACCTAAGATACGACATTGCATTTAGTTGTCATGTCTTTAGTCCTCTCCATTCTGTGAAAGGTTGTTGGTTTTTCTTTGTCTTTCACAACTTTGCCATTTTAAAGAGTGGTGGTCAGGTATTTTGTAGAATGTCCTTCAACTTGGGCTTGTCTGGTATTTTCTCATAATTAGACTGAAGTTAAGCTTTTGGGAAAGAATTGCATCAGGTGGTAAATAATATCAAATGGCTTATTAACAGTAACATTGTACTTGATCATTTGGTTAAGGTTATGTCTGTTAAATCTCTCCATTGTAAAATTAATATTTTTCACTTTCACAGTCTAATGGTTTTGGTATCAGGGTAATGCAGGATTCATAAAATGAGCTGAAGAGCGTTAGAGTCTTCATCTATTTTCTGCAAGAAGTTATGTAAAATTGGTGTTATTTCTTCATTAAATGCTTGGTAGAATTTACCAATAAAATCATTTGTGCCTGGAGTTTTTTGTTGTCTTTGGAAGACTTTTAAATATATAATTATTTTTTTTATTTTTATTTTATTTTATTTTTTTAAAGATTTTATTTATTTATTTTGAGAGAGAGAGAATGAGAGAGAACACATGAGAGGGGATAGGGTCAGAGGGCAAAGCAGACTCCCTGCCGAGCAGGGAGCCCGATGCGGGACTCGATCCCGGGACTCCAGGATCATGACCCGAGCCGAAGGCAGTCGCTTAACCAACTGAGCCACCCAGGCGCCCCTTTTTTTATTTTTTTAAAGATTGTATTTTTTTATTTATTTTGGGGGGTGAGGGAGAGCAACAAGCAGACTCCATACTGAGTGCTTAGCACAATGCTGGGCTCAATCCCAGGACCCTGAGATCATGAACTGAGCAGAAACCAAGAGTCCGAGTCAACCACCTGAGCCACCCAGGCGCACCTATAATTCAAATTTTTAAATCATTACAGGACTATTCATATTATATATTCCTTGAATGAGTTTCAGTAGTTTGTATCTTTCGGGGAATTGGTCTATTTCACCTAAGTTGTTGAATTTATGGTGATGAAGTTCTTCATAGTATTCCCTTATTGTACTCTCAAATTTTCATATGCCGCATTTTCACTTTCATTTAGTTAAAAATATTTAAAATTTCCTTTGAGTCTCCTTCTTTGATATGTTGTTTATTCATAAATATATTGTTTTGTTTCCAAATTTGGGAAAATTCCCAGATAGATTTTCGTTATTGAATTCGGAGTTAGTTCCATCATGGTCTGCGAGTGTACTTCATATAACTTCTAGTTTTTAAAATCTGTTCAGTTTTGTTTTATGGTCCTGAATATGGTCTACCTTAGTAAATGTTTCTTCTGCATTTGAAAAGAAAGTGTATTCTTCTGTTGTTGGGTAAAATTTTTAATAAATATCAACTTACACTAGATGCTTCATGGTATTATTCTGCTCTATTATACCTTTACTGAATTTTTGTACCATAATTTACTACTTGTTATATCAATTGCTGATAAGAAGTGTTGAGTGTCCAACTATAATGATATATAAATTTGTCTATTTTCTCTTCAGTTCCATCAGTTTTTGTGCTACATATTTTGAAGCATCAATATTTAGGACAGTATGTCTTAGAGAATTTTACACTTTCTCATTATATAATGTTCCTCCCTATGCTTGACAATATTTCTTGTTCTGAAGTTACCTTTGTCTGAAATTAAAATAGTTACCCAAGGGCTTTTGGTTAATATTTGCATAAAGAAATGCATATACCCCTTTATTTTTAATCTATCTACCATATCTTTCTATTCAAAGCAGGTTTCTTATAGACAGCATATAGTTGGATCTTGCTTTTTCTCTAAAGTAACACTCTTTCTGTTAACTTGTGTTTAGATCATTTATATTTAATGAGATTATTGATTTGATTGAATTTAAATATACCATCTTGCTAACTGCTCTCAATTTATCCACCTGTTCATTGTGTCTTTACCTCATTTTCTGCCTTCTTTTGTGTTAAGATTTGTGATTTCATTTAATCTCTTTTATTAACTTATTATTTATTCACTTTTTTTGCATTTTTCTAGTGGTTTCCCTAATACACATCTTTAACTAATCAAAGTCTACCTTCAAATAAAGTGTTCCATTTTAGGTGTAGTGTAAAGTTCTCAAAATCATATATTCCTCTTCTCCCCTCCCATCTTTTGTCTATTTTTCTTAGACTTTGTATTTTAATTATACTATAAACACCAACAAATTGCTACTATTTTTCCTTTACACAATCAGATATGCTTTAGAGCAACTAAAATGAGGAAAAGCAAATTTAATTTTACCTGTTTATTTTCAGTGCTTTTCATTTTCTTGCGTAGATCCATGTGTTCAGCCTCATAATTTTTCTGTCTGAAGAATAGTCTTTAAAAGTTCTTATAGAAGGATTTTGCTGGCAATGAACTGCTTTATTTTTGTTTGTCTGTGAAAGTCTTTCTTGTTTCTTCATTTTTGAAAGATAATTTTTCTGGGTGTATGCACCATTTCTTTAACACTTTAAAGTTGTCAGTCTATTGTCTTCTGGTTTCCAGGGTTTCTAAGGAGAAGATTATTGTTTTGTTGTTGTTTGTTGTTTTGTTTTGTTTTCTTTTATTTTCTGTATGTAATGCTACTCCTCCTTCCTTTACTGGCAGCCTTCAATATTTACTGTTTGTCATTTGTACTCAGCAATTTGAATATGTCATGTTGAAAACTGGCTATGTTTTGGAACTTATCCAGGTAGGTATTCTCTGGGCTTTGTTGATCTGCACTTTTGTGTCTGTCACTTAATTTGTAAAATTCTAGGCCATTATTTCTTCAAGTATTTATTATTCCTGTTCCCTCTTTCTTCTCCTTCTGGGATCAGTTGCTCATATACTAGAATACTTGATATTATTTCACAGGTCATGAATGGTCTATCCTGATGTTCTTTCTTTTCCCTCTCTTCTTTTTTTCAAACTATATTTTATATTTATTTTTCAGTTTGAATAATTTATATTGACCCATCTTCAAAATCACTGATTCTTAACTTGGCTGTTTTGGGATGTTTTGATTTTATTTATTGCTTAACAAAGACATTCCACATCTCTGTTACTGTATTCTTCATTTATAACATTTCCATCGAATTTTCTCTTATAGTTTTTATCCCATCTGATTTTGCATATGTCCAACTTTCTCTCAGATTCTTAAAAATATTAGTCATAGTTTATTTTAAATAAACTTAGTAATAACCTTATGATTGATATAATTTGGGAAGGCAAGTGGATGACTATTCACAAACATAGTATGTAAATTTTAAAGATTAAATTTATAAAGCTGCCTAAGTAAAGTAGTGTCCATTGGTTTTTAACCTAATTTAAGAATCAATAATATGCCCCCAAATATTACAATCAATAGGAAGAGAGAAGAAATGAAAAGATTATAATAAGTTATATAATAGAATGGTGTTCAAAAAAGAAAAGATGAACATTTACTTGTACTCTAATTTAGCTGGCTAAACAGTAAATTTAATTAGAGTTTAACCCTGATTATGTCACTAATTCCTTATGGCTTTCTATTGCTTTGAGATGTACAATGAATTTCAAAGCTATGTGAGGCAAATTGGACACAGCATACCTTATATTTGACCTGTCTAATACTTTGTGGAGCAGTTCCAGGCACTGGCACTCCTAATTTCCTTATCTCCTACTATTTCCCCAAATATACGTTCTGTTTCTCTCCATATTGTTAATTTATTGAAAGAGTAGGCTACTTAACTTTCAAAAATATCTGTTTAGCACATAAAATACACATACACACACACACATTTTCTATGCATGGTTGTAGACACTATATCGATAACAAAACAGTATATTGATGACACAAAACACTATATTTATAACAAAACAGAATCAAGTTGTGTCATCATGTTATTTATCATCTGGAAATGGAATAAAACAAATCAATGAAATTTAGGGTTCTATGGATAAGGGCCACAACAGCTGTAGCTAAGTATGTAAGCCTTTTCCCTCATTATCGAGCTTTGGCCAAACCCAGTGGGCAAAACTGTTTTTTAGTAGGTCACCAAGAATTTCTTTCTAGAAACCCAACATGTTTAGCTTTTTATCACCCTGAATTCACTATTGCACTCAAATGTTCCATGATTTTCATCATTTTTTCCTTGTATTTGAACTGCTTCTGTAACCTCCCAAATTGTATAGGTTTATGACTAAAATACCTGTAGTGTATATAATAAAAATATTCAAACAATATTATAAAGTGTTTATTTGCATGTTGTGCACATGGAGTTGTAGAACTCAATCACTCTACTTTTATTGTTCTTTTTTTCTCATTTTGTTTCTTTCTGCCATTACATTAATTAACTTTGCTATCATTAATATTGTCAAAGAAGGAAGTTTAGAAGGTATAACTCTCTTTCACAACTGCGTTAGTGCTAAGAAATGCCTTCAGGGACATACTGTGTGGAATGGCTTTTTTTTAAATATTATGTTCAGTTAGCATTCTTAAAGCACAACTATATGGTCAACTAATCTGCGACAAAGCTGGAACTAATATTCAATGGGAAAAAGACAGTCTCTTCAACAAATGATGTTGGGAAAACTGGACAGCTGCATGCAAAAGAATGAAACTGGACCACTTTATTACACCAAGCACAAAAATAAATTCAAAATGGTTTAAAGACTAAATGTGAAACTTGAAACCCTAAAAATCCTAGAGGAGAACATAGGCAGTAACCTCTTTGACATTGGCCTTAACAGCTTCTTTCTAGATATGTCTCCTGAGGCAAGGAAGACAAAAGAAAAAATAAAGTATTGAAACTTGATTAAAATAAAAAGCTTCTGCACAGCAAGGGAAACAGACAGCAAAACTAAAAGGAAATAAACAGAATGGGAGAAGTTATTTGCAAATTACTTATCTGATGAAGGGTTAACTTCCAAAATATATAAAGAACTTAGAAAACTCAACACCCCCCAAAAGTGAATAATCCAATCAAAAAATCGTCAGAAGATATGAATAGACATTTTTCTAAAGAAGATACCAAGATGGCTAGCAGGCGCATGAAAAAAATGTTCAATATCACTCATTACTGAGAAATGCAAATCAAAACTACAATGAGATATCACCTCACACCTGTGAAAATCAACAACACAAGAAACAACAGGTGTTGGCAAGGATGTGGAGAAAGAACTCCCTTGCACTGTTGGTGGAAATGAAAACTGGGACAGCCACTCTGGAAAACAGTATGGAGTTTCCTCAAAGAGTTAAACATAGAACTACACTATGATCGAGCAATTGCACTACTAGGTATTTACCCCAAAAATACAAAAACACTAATTCAAAGGTATACATGCACCCTGATGTTTATATAGCAGCATTATCTACAATAACCAAATCATGGAAACAGCCCAAGTAACCATCAACTGGTGAATGATTAAAGAAAATGTGAGGTATATGTAAGTGTGTATATATACATATACATATACATACGTATATATGCATATATATATGCATATATATATATAATGGAATATTACTAAGCCATAAAAAGAATGAAATCTTGCCATTTGCCATGGATGGAGCTAGAGAGTTCTGTGCTTAGTGAAATAAGTCAGTCAGAGAAAGACAAATGCCATATGACTTCACTCACATGTGGAATTTAAGAAACAAAACAAATGAGCAAAGGGGAAAAAGAGAGAGAGAGGCTAACCAAGAGCAGACTCTTAACTATAGTGAACAAACTGATGGTTCCCAGAGGGGAGGTGGGTGAGAGGATGGGTGAAATAGGTGATGGGGATTAAGGAATGCACTTGTTGTGATGAGAACTGGGTGTTGCACAGAAGTGTTGAATCATATATTGTACACCTGAAAATAATATTACACTGTATATTAACTAACTGAAATTTAAATAAAAACTTTAATTTTTTTAAATTAAATAAAAATAAAAAATACAACCATGAAAAAAAAAAACTTCTTATATGCGAAACATTGCAAATGTGTATATGTTTAAACACTGCTCATTAGATGCTTACTTAGGACTATGTATTAGATCCTTTCATCTCTGACTTTTTAGTACATTTTAATCTTTAAATATTTCCCTTGTAAAGAAGTTTGTGTAAGTAAGTTCATGACTTTGTTGAATATTATTTGATGTTCAATGTATCACGCTGACAAACTCTATGATAGGCATTTATAGTTGTAGATACATGAAAGTAACTTGAGAGGTGGATCATAGAACCATCACTTGTCATTAAACTGGGAGAAAGAAAGACTTGATTTGTGTATCACAGTGTTTCTCAAAGTTTTTTTGTTTTGTCTGCTTGTTTGTTTTTTGCATTATATTTCCCCTGAAGAATCTTTCAAAATATGTTTTTTTTCCTAATCTCACATCCCATATAATTTTAACATCACAAAATCCTGTGGATCTGCTTAGGTAACATGGCCTTTTGGAATGCTGGAAGCATTGCAATATCTACAGTTTTTATACCCCCAAATCCAATTTTTGTCCACTTAGGGGTGATATTGCCTCTGTCTAGAATGCATGGTCTACAATATCATCTCATGTGGTGACTTTATCTTTTGTTCTATTTCATTTCCATTAAGAAACCTTTGTATACAAATTAAAAAGTGTTTTAAATTCTAAATTTCTGTATGTTAAATTTTGTTGTTATATCATTCTCTTTATATTTCACAATGATTCACTACAACAAGTATTTTTTTAGTTACACAGTCTTATGTCATAAATTTGTGGCCCTAGAATATAAAGAGAATACAAATAAAATATATATAGTTAACTTCTTCCCTTACAAAGTAGTTTGCGGTTCATTGCATCCATAATTTGTGAAGAAATCAGTTAATTGACATTGAGACAGATTATGCAAAAAAAGTAAGATTCACATGAATGGAGGTAGAGGAGGTATTCAGTAAGTTCTGAAAAGTACAAAGAACAAGGACAACAAGGTAATTTCAAGAATAGTTCTGTCATTGGCACTCGCTATAAATTCATTTTGCTGAAATGAATACAGTGCATTTGGGAAAAGGTATATTCTTGATATAATCTTAAAATTGTAATCATATGATCAGTGCATCTGGAAAATAACAGTCAAAATTAAACTGAACTTCGTCTGGATACTGCAATTCTTACATGGCTCTGTCAAATGTCAGGCTTCCCTCTCCCTCACCAATTTCAAAAATGTTTCACTATGATTTCAAACAGTGAATCATCCCATCCTGTGCCAACCATCTGTTTTGTCTGCCCCCTCATCGACTCAAATTAGATGATGGAGGGCAGGGCAGGTTCTCAAGAGCAGCCATTAACACTAGAGGAAGGAAGGTTCTGGCAGCAGATTTTCCATTGGAAATTGTGGACCATTAAAACTGGCAAGAAGAAACTTACAAACAGCTCTGAAAAGTAAAATAAAATTATGAATAAGAAAAGTGTGGAAAAAATATTAAAAGATAAAAAGGTCAGCTAATCAATACAAAAATACATTATAAAAGAAAGTTGAGAAATTCTCAGCAAGAGAAAAAAGGGGTGAAAACTGTCTGAAAAAATAACAATATTGCAAATCTATGTATGACAGAAAGTTATATGTCCTTACAAGAAATATTGCTATCTTCCATATTTAAATGTGTTCTGTTGACTAGGATTCATATTTATGAAAAGAGGAGTAATAAAAATAATTTATTATCAATCCCTTTTGTATTATGAGCATGTTTGAAAAAAGGAGAAAACAATCCCATTGATTTATGGGGTAATGGACATGGTTTGGGAAAATTCTTCTAGAACCATGAAAGGACAAAATTTAGCAGACTGTGGTAACACCAATTCATTTTCCTGGTAAAAAATCCACATCCATTTTGTCTGGAAAAATGAATGTTAAATCTGAACAAACAGTGTGAAGCGACTAGAGAAATATAGTGCTCTTTGCTTGGTTTTTTGTTGTTGTTGCATGAAATGATAATTTAGTTTATTAAAGATTTCTCAAAAGTAGTCAAATTTAAATAATCTTAACAATGTATTTTCTAAATAACATAAAACAACACAAATCCTCAAAATGTTAACTAAAACTACTGTCATCTACCATTTTGTCCTTCATTTTTTTAACATTTTAGTAATTTTTGCTTATGACCCCCTAATTTTATTCTCTTTGACTAGCCTTTTCTCTTGGACTTGCTAAATTACACATTTATTTAACAACATTTATGAAGTTCATAGCACTCTTTTGAAAGCCTTGATAAGAGAGAAGAGGGGACAAATAATGTTGTAAAACAACAACAACAACACTACTGTCCTTAAGAAGCTTGTAATCCAGTAGAATGACATATTATATAATATGTTATATAATTGTGAAAATATAGCCACTTCTTAAAACAAGTATGTGATATTAGAGAAGTGAAGGTCATTTCCAAATGTGATAATCTAGGACATTTTCATAAAAAAGTAGCATTTGATATAAACCTTAAAGAATTCTTTGGTTCAGGGTTAGGGGAAAGAAGACTGGGGTATTTCAAAAGGAAACACTATGAACAAAGGCATCAAGAGTCAGGATGTTATTAGTGGATGGTAAGCACTTTAATATGGATTGGGCAGGATGCTTGGGTGGCTCAGTCTATTAAGCGTCTGCCTTTGGCTCAGGTCATGAATCCAGGGTCCTGGGATCGAGTCCCGCATCGGGCTCCATGCTCAGCGGGGAGCATGCTTCTCCCTCTGCCTGCTGCTCCCCCTGCTTGTGCCCTCTCTGTCTAACAAATAAATAAAATCTTTTTTAAAAAAAGAAAAAAAGTATGGATGGAACAAAGATTCATAAAAAGGATAAAGTTTGAGAGATAGTAAAGAGCTATATTTTGAAAGATACTTTAAACTGTGGTAAGGAACATGAATTCTTCAATGATGAAAGATTGAAGCAGGAAAACAATATCAACACAGTGCATTGGATTTTTTATTCCTTAGAGCACTATGCAAAATAGATTAGAAACAGATGAGGCTAGAATCAAGGAGAGCTTTCAGGAGACTTTTTTTTTTTTAATGTAATACAGTATAATGATAACCCAGGTGGTGATAGCAGGAAAGATATGTAAGCCAAAGATGCAATGTTTATGTTTTCATGTGCTCTGGGAATGCTGATCTTGGACTTTGCCATTTCTACAGCTCCTTCAAAACCATCCAAACAGCTCACTGTTAAGGGGGCAGCCCTAAGGATCCTTGTGGTATAGAAATAAACTCACTCCCTCCCAACTAGGGCTGATTGGGTCAAGTAGGCATCAGATGCAAGCAGACTCTCTCAGTGTGGCAGTGATTATATGTCTGGTGTGAGGTGTGATGTGGCTTGACATGAAGGATCTGTACAAATGCGGGTGATGGTCATTAATTGGACTAATCAGATTTTCTCTCAGGGAAATTTTAATCTAAGTTACATATGAAAAGAACATGAAAGGATACAGTCAGAGGCCACACGAGATCATGAACATTTAGGAAACCAAAGCTACGAGTAAACAGACATAACGAGTAAGCAGAAGCTAGGGTAATAAGAAAAATAAATAAATAACAGATAATTGGTGATGGTAGAAGCAGAAGTGGAGATACATTGGTGATTTAAATTAACGTCAGAGAATCCAAATGCTCAAGGGAAATGAACTAACTCAATTCATATCCAAACCAATTTCTAGAAAACTGTAGAAACTGCTCTGTAATTTTTTTTCTTCCATCAGACCTCTTCTGCATATTTTTTCAGGTTGTCTTGAGAATTGGCTATATGGGTGAGATTGCTGTGTCTTTCCCTCCCTCCCTCCCACTTTGCCTTCTTTCCTTCCCTCCTTCAATTCCTTTTTTCTTTTTCTTTTTTTTTAAGATTTTATTTATTTATTTGACAGAGAGAGAGACAATGAGAGAGGGAACACAAGCAGGGGGGGTGGGAGAGGGAGAAGCAGGCTTCCCAATGAGCAGGGAGCCTGACGCGGGCTCAATCCCAGGACCCTGGGATCTTGACCTGAGCCAAAGGCAGACGCTTAATGACTGAGCCACACAGGTGCCCCAATTTTTTTTTTCTTTTGTTCTTCTCTTTATTTCTTGTAACTCTTTAAAATAAATTATTTTTATTGTGTGATATAAACAAAAGAACCTAAAGCAACACATTTAAGCTTAAGGTATTTAAATACATACATTATATGTGTATACATACATATGTATATATACACACATACACATTTATAAAGCATGTAAATGACAAATGCATAAAACTAATACACTATAAATCTTAATTGACTATAATTGCACTATTAAGTTTTCTGTGTATGAGTTTGTACTTTGCATTTTATAAAGTGATATTCCCTCAATAATTATTGTAAAACATTTGTTTAGTGATCCTAATAAGCCCTGGATAACTTGGAAAATATCTTCTTAAGGTGACAGAATGGATGATATTTCTGGTATTGTTCCAGTTATCTATGCTATGTAATAAGCTTAGTGAAGAAAGGAACAATTCTCATTTATTATTCATATTTCTTGCATTATTAGAGGTTAGCCATGCTCAGCTATGCAGTTCTTGCTGAGGGTTTGCATGTTTTCAGTCAGTGGTGGCTGGGCCAAAGTCATCTCAGAGTTTTGTATGCTCAATTGACTGGCACCTGGACTCAAAGATTTTGAAATGGAATAGATGGGACTCTGAAGGCATCTCTATTTCTATGCAACCTCTCCAGCATGGAAGCTTCAGGAGAGCCAGAGTTTTTACCTGGTGTCCCGGGATTCCAAAGGCAGGTATAAGACGGCAAGTCAGGTAGAAGGGAAATGTATTGCCTCTTATTTTCTAACCTCTGATTTCATGTAGCAAGGCACAATGCCAGCCCATATTCAAAAGAAAGGAGATTAGACTACATTTTGAGAGGAGAAATATCAAAGCACTTATAGGCATTTTAAAGGTAATCACATTTTCGATATCAAATTACATAATAGGCATCAAACTTGGCAAGGGTGACCAACCAGCTCAGGGTACCTGGACCTCAGTATTTTTCTGGGATCAAGGGCTTTCCATACCAAAGCCGGTAAAGCCCCAGAGGAACTCAGAAGAGTTCATCCTCACAATTACTTCAGAACACAGAAAATAGGAAAGTGAGGTACAGAACTATTAAATAAAATCTTCACTATGCAAAGTCCACATAAGATCTACCAAAGTACGTCTCGTGGAAAACTACGAAGAATAAAAGCTTTATGTAAGAGTGATTCCTGGTCAAATAATATTGACTATCTTTAGTAACATTGTCCCCTGCTTAAGTAGAAACTTAGAAATTTATCCTAGCATCACACAAATATCTTTGATCACCAAATATTTCTTTTTCACATAAAATTTGTTAAATGGGGGCGCCTGGGTGGCTCAGTTGGTTAAGCGACTGCCTTCGGCTCAGGTCATGATCCTGGAGTCCCTGGATCGAGTCCCGCATCGAGCTCCCTGCTCAGCAGGGAGTCTGCTTCTCCCTCTGACCCTCCCCCCTCTCATGTGCTCTCTCTCTCTCATTCTCTCTCTCTCTCTCAAAAAAAAAAAAATCTTTAAAAAATTTGTTAAATGGATCACGATTGAAAAATGATGAACTAAATACATGCAGACCATGCCATAAATATGTCTCTTTTACATAGATACAAAGACTTTAATATGGAGACACTTCTAAGGATCAAATAATGTTGCGGTTAAGGAGTACAGTAATTTGTTCATTGAAAATGCGCGCTTTGGGCGCCTGGGTGGCTCAGTTGGTTAAGCGACTGCCTTCGGCTCAGGTCATGATCCTGGAGTCCCGGGATCGAGTCCCGCATCGGGCTCCCTGCTCAGTGGAGAGCCTGCTTCTGCCTCTCTCTCTGCCTGCCTCACTGCCTACTTGTGCTTTCTCTCTGTGTGTCAAATAAATAAATAAAATCTTTAAAAAAAAAAAAAAGAAAAAGAAAATGCGTGCTTTGTGTGTGTCCCATCTTACTAACTTGTTCTTAGGTGTATAAAAATTATATTAGTCCAGGTAAAGATTGAAGTACATAGTTAAGTCATGGATTTCCAGAAAAACAGCCAAATTTGTTTTAAATAAAATAAAGTAACAGACACCCAAGCTGAAATTATCTGGCTAAATGTCTGTGTGGGGAAATTCACACATCCTCCTCACTTTCTGCTTCACTCTAATCAGAACCATTAGTCTTATTCTTTTGAATATCAAATTCACCTGCAGTGGAAAAATACAGGAATGTTCAAGTTTGTATTATAAAAACACAAAATACAGTTTGAAAATCATACTACAGCTATCTTCAAAGTCATTTTATTCATCGAATAAACACAAACAAAGTCAGGTTTAATAATTTTCTAGACACATTTTTTTTGAAGTTAATAAAATTCACAAACCACTTTTAATCAAAATCTGATACCAAATTAAGTATCTAAACAAGTCTTGTGATTTTTCCTTTCTTTTTCAGTGTATGGGTTAGGGGTAGGGGAGGTCCTTAAATGAAACAAAACATAGAAGGTGTTAGCCATTCTGAAATTGGGCTGCAAAACGTTATCCTAAAAAGCATCCAAGGCTGGAGAGTTAGACACCTGATTCTTGAGTCTAGTTGTGTAGCTACTGTGTTGTGTGATAAGAGGAAACATAAATCTCTCAGAACTGCAGATTTCTTACCTACAAGATGAAGGGTGATTCCTTTCATGCCAACTCTTGAAGTTGCTGTATGGATAAAGTGAGAGGTATGTGTGAAAGAATATTTGAAAACTAAAGTCTGATTTTTGTTAGTGCGATGATCAGAGATCTATTTGTTTTAAGAGAGCGTATCATTCCTTCTAATAATAACTGTTACCGGGTATAAAGTACTTTCTCATTGTGAGGCATTTATTTAATTCCAACAGCAATTCTTTGAGAGGGATATTATTTTCATTTTACAGATGAGGAAACTGGGGATCAGAGGAGAAAGTCATTTCCCAAGATTAGGCATCTAAGTTAGGAAGAAGCAAATGTGCCTGTTCTCTTTTCAGTATGGTACATAGTGTGCGCCAGGCATCATGGTGATCTGATTTTGCCCTTGATCTTAAAAAGTTCTGGAAGATCTAGTGTAACAGGATATAAAAAAATATCCTTATGCAATACTGGTAGCTATTTTTATTAAGAAAGGCTTTAATATCTATTCATCTGGCCTCATGTTGAATACTTTTCAAACACGATTGCATTTATTTCACACAACAATTCAGCCAGGGACATACTCTCATTTTACACATGAGGAGACTGAGATTCAGATTGGTTTAAAAAATTGCCTCAAGAGGTGGCAGCAATTTCATGACAGAACTAGAGATTAAATTTAGGACTGTCCGCCTTCCAAACCCATGTTCTTGATTGCGAGAAACGCTACCTTCTACTTTCTACACACACTTGAAGTACATATTTCAAATGAGTTATTGAAATTCTAGATAAAAGTGCTTTAAGTGCACTGAGCTAAAAAAAAGAAAGAAAGAAAGAAAGAAAGAAAGAAAGAAAGAAAGAAAGAAAGAAAGAAAGAAAGAAAGAAAGAAAGAAAAGAAACCATGGAATGAGCAAATACTGTTGAGTATAAAACCTTGGAAAGCTACACATTCCTGTAATGCTTTCTTAACAATTCATAACAGGCTCATCGGATGCTGTCAATCAATAAAAGCCCAATAAAATCAATAGAGAGTTTTTAAAAAGAGTCCATCCACATCCAAAAGAGCTATTTCAAATTTCTGTACCTAAACTTCGTGCTAGGATTCATTTTATCTAAACTTCACTTTTCCTCATTCACATTGCTCTTTTGGGATAGCTTGCCAGACTGATACATGTTACATAAAAATATGAAAGAAATGAACTGAAAGGATATTGATTAATCCATTTGCACATTTTTTTTTGAAAGTATAGGTTTGGTTACTATTAAGGTGAGTCAAATGGGAAAGATATTTCCCACAAGAAAAAAAATAAGAAGAAAGGAAAGAAAGAGAAAAAACTTGCCCATGAGAAACTCAATTCTGATACCTTCAATGATGCCCATTGTAATCATAATGTGACACCGCTAGCCAGTGTGCCTACTATTGCATTGGATTCCAGAAGGAAACTCTACAACTTGCTTTGTATAACCAGAGTCGAGCCTTCAAAAATATAACCCATGGAAAGAAAGATTCAACAAAAAGAAGTGCTGTAGCAGGACGTAGCATGGAGTTGAAGGTTCCCTTTTTCTAGTTCATGTTTTTATTTTATTTTATTTTATTATTTTATTTTATTACCTTAATTAATTAATTAATTAATATATTTATTTAATTTATAGTATAGTTAACATACAGTGTTATATTAGTTTCAAGTGTATGATACAGTGATTCAACAGTTCCATACATCACCCAGTGTTCATCATAACTGCCCTTCTTAATCCCCATCATCTATTTCCCCCATCCCTCCCCCACGACCCCTCCGGTAACCATTGGTGTGTTCTCTTTAGTTAAGAGTGTGTTTCTTGGCTTCTCTCTCCTTCTCTCTCTTTATCTTTATTTGTTTTATTTCTTAAATTCCACATGTGAGTGAAATCATATGGTATTTGTCTTTGTCTGACAGACTAGTTCATTCATTTTTGTTTCATTTTTTCCTTCAAAAACTAATGATATAATGTGTGGTGATTAACATAATAAAATAAAATTAAAAAAATGGTAAGAAAGATAAGAAAGAATACTACTGTCCATCGAAAGCCTACTATATTCCAGGGACTTTTCTTTCTCAGTTAATTTAATTACTACAACAACTCTGTGAGTTGGGCATTATTATTTAATTGTACCAATTTTATTGAAGAAAATTTAAAGTTCAGAAAAATTAAGGAATCTTACCAAGGTCCAACAGAGCTCATAATATTAATTCTGAGACTTGAAATTTTATCTGGCATTGATTTTTCTACTAAACATTTCAAAAGGGAGTCAAACATTGTAAATTATATTAACAACTGCTCTTAGAATGCCCTAACTGCATATATACATGCAAATAGGAAATGTGTCTCTGTGTGTATTTGGTGTGTGTTTGTGTGTGTGTGTGTGTGCGTGTATTTCCCATTATTTTTGTATATATTAAGTACCAGAAGTATCCTGTGCTTTTCTTCCATGGCATCATAGTTTCACAGAAGTGTGGGAGTATGTGCTGTACTTCAAGGCCAAGCTTTTGGGAGACTTTGTGGATATGAAATTGGACCCTAAGGGAGGGTAATAAACTCCCTGCTAATTGCTCAAAGTTATTAGAGTTTCCTACAGTTTGAACATGGATATCAATAAAATAATTCAGAAGACCAAATTTATATTACAAACCCATTTACAGAGATATATCTGTGTTTGTTCTTGGTCAAAATAAATTTAATGAAATTATAAATTTCTGGAAATAATTGTCATATGGTACTAAAATAGAAGTCATCTTATATCAGTTCCAATTAAGGTACACAGTTCCTCTGAGAGCAGAGTCCAGGGTTTCTCTGAATATCAATTCTTGAAACTTCCTTGAAACTAATCACCACTGCCATCACCAAATGTAATCAATAAGTGTGAAAAGCATGATTTCTGATATGATCAAAACACAACTTTTGTTCATTTATTTTGATCTCCCATATGTCATCTGCTAATAGTGAAAGTTTGACTTTTTTCTTGCCAGTTTGGATTCCTTTTATTTCTTTGTGTTGTCTGATTGCTGACGACTTCCAGTACTATGTGGAATAATAATGCTGGGAGGAAAAGCTCTTAGTTTTTCCCCATTGAGGATGATATTAGCTGTGGGTTTTCATATATAGCCTTTTGATGTTGAGGTATGTTCCCGCTAAACCTACTTTGCTGAGGTTTTATATCATGAATGGATGTTGTACTTTGTCAAAGCTTTTTATGCACCTATTGAGATGCTCATATAGTTCTGATCCTTTTTCTTATTAATGTGGTGTATCACATTGATTGATTTGTGAATATTGAACCCGCCCTTGCAGTTCAGTAATAAATCTCACTTGATCTAAAACAGGTCCATTTTCTTGTTTTGGTTTGGTTTGTTTTTTTCTCCATGACTGTCATTAATAACATTCTTAAGTTCTCCTGAAATGAAACTATCATTAAACTTAACCTAGTGGAGCGTGGAGGTGGGGGATAATTGGCTTTTTCTCTCCCTTCCTGTTTACTTCCTTTCTGACTTCTAGCGGTTATTTTAGACACTTGGGGTCTGAGCAGGTACCAGGAGCAGAGATAGAGGGATAAACCACGAAAAATTCTTATTTGGTTGATGATGGATACTGTTGTAAACTAGTTTCATGGAGGATCCGAGAGTGGATCCCTTTTCTTAATGGGCATATTCACGGCTTCTTCAGAGATTGTCCTACTTCCCAGGTGGCATCTCTGTTCATCACTCCCATGATGCTTATTTCTCACAGACTTTTGCTCTTGGAGTCCCATGACATTCTTTGGCAGAGTTTAAAATAATTTCAGCCAAGCAATCTCTCTTCATGGCACACCAGAAATACAAATACATCTCTTGCCCCAGTAAACTCTGGGATCCAAGCAAATCCCAAAGTACTCATGTCTCTTCTGTTGCACAAGGTTGTTTTTGCTATTTTAGGTATAAGCCAGTACTCTGTGTCATCCCAGACCAAAGGGAACATTCCGTGGTTTCTGGGGGGTCCTACAAAGCTCCCCTCCTTAGGTTTGGGATTAGGTAAGACTCAACTACCCCTTTAGGAAGGAGTATAGAAACTCTGGGAGTGGCAAAGGCTCTCTGAGGAAACGGTTTCTCATTTACATGCTCTTGTATGCTCTGCTCCAACAGAAGGGTCCGATAATTTTGGACTCTGATTCTGTTTTTCTTTTTTTTTCCTTACAAATTTTTCTTGTGGTAATTTACTCACCTTCACTTTTGTATTAATATTAGTATATATATTGTGTGCACCATCCTTGAACCTAAGATTGCAATCATTCAATTTTTGTAATTTGTTACACAATAAAATATTTCTAAGTGATCAATACAACTTTTAAAATGTTTGTGAAAATTTAGTTCACTTGAATCTTTCAAATAAATTCAAGTCAGCTTGTCTCTCATAGGCTTAATAGGTAAACCTTATAAATGTAAGACACGAAAATCATCCCAAGACAACTTTATTTCCTAAAATATCATAACTGTTCATCTCTAAATCTATTTTTATCCACCATTCTGTAAGCTCTTTGTGATAGGGACTACATTTTTTTTTTTTTAATTCCTGTATCACATGGCTTAGCACTATACTTAAAAATCGAGTTTAAACTACAAACTATGGCGGACAAAGAGAATACAGGAAGATGTAAGAGAATATTTTTGGTGGCTATAGAAGAGATTAAAAATCTGACCAGACAACAGAGGGTATGCTGCTGGAGAGGGTATGAATAGGAATAAACAGAGACTGAGCATCTGAGAAGATGCGTGACTCTCACACTCTGGGCCAAATCCCAGAGATACATCCCAGGAAGCCCAGGTAGTTTGGAGGATACTAGAGAAGTAGAGGAGTTTGAACTGGCTTCCCAGGTTAAATCCTAGGAAGCTTGATGCCCCACAGAGGCGCAACGATGGGGGAGACCCCTAAGGTCAGCAATGCAATGTGATGAAAGCACAGTCTCTGAGTCCCTGGAGAGTCAGAGAGGAGACACAGAGCACCATAGGATTCCTAGAGTAGTGTTCACAGTTCAGCCACAGAGGATTCTGAGGGACCTGTGGGGGTAGTGCTAACCACTGAGGGGTATAGAGGAACCTCTGTTTACTCACCAACTGCAGTGGGAACAGAAGCTTATTCTCAAAGACTGCAGGACATCCAGAGCATCAGTGGGACCTAACAAGGTACCTTTTCACAATGCCAGAGTGCTACCTCAGTCTTCCTGAAACTTAGATCACTCTGGGTAGAAAGGAAGAAACAACAGATGGGAAATAAGGGGAAACCTCAACTGAGTGGGCATTATTCAGTTTTAAACTGGAAATGACTCAGTTCCAAGATGTAATTACTAGTTCCAAAGAATTAAGCTAACTGCCATATAGAAAAATAAATAAATAAATGCAGGTGATTTACATCTGAATTACGTAGACTGCTAAAAATATGAAATAATCATGCCCATTGCACTGGTTATGACAATGTCTGCAAACTCTGGCAATTAGATGAAGATATAATTAGGTGGCCATAGATGCCTGCATGATCATTTATAACTTTGCCCTTCCACTCACCAAAGTGACCCATTTATGGGCATCTTCTAACAATAATAAAGCAACTCATGGAATTGTCTTTACCTATGACAATGCAGGTAAGCTGTTAGCACAATATCTGATGACTCCTAAGCACTCAATACATTATTATTGTTGTTTTAAGGGGCATCTCAAGCTAAATAAAAAGGTTTTTAAAATGTATAGACTTTCCTCAACTATGGCAAAATCTTGAATCCTTAGGTGAAATTTGAGCAACATTGTTTCCCTCTTAGAAATGGTTCTGAACAAACTAATAGTAGTCCATTTCTGCACTAATATAAGAAAATGTCGAATAACTAATATAAGACTGTAAAAAATCCCAACTTTAGTTAATTGAGAACATTTTTCTATAGCTGAGTCATGATAGAAGCAATAAATTTACTCTTCACCCATCAATAGGATGACATGCCATAATTAATAGATACTTTAAGCTCAAAATATATTTGAGTGGATTTGAGGTGCCATGTTAAAGATACATCTTGGTTACATAGTAAGGAGTAAGGGGAAAACATCCCTATGCCATCTAGACAAGCTTCTGCCTCTAGATCTTCTTCCTAGCAGTGGGCCTTGTTCTTTACGGATGGATGAAAATGGCTGTAGAACAAAGGCCCTTTCAGTGAAAGGTAAGCCCTTATGAATCAGGAAACTATAAAAAGGAGCTAATACTAACTGCCTGATATCCTATATCATTTTAAGAAACATAGATTTTCTCCTCTCATATGGTGGGATGGTGTAGGGACATTAGGCAGTTAGGTATCTAACTGAGATGGTGTGGGGACATTAGGCAGTTCGGCATCTAACT
>NC_058405.1:110129584-110210606 GCF_002201575.2 Neomonachus schauinslandi
GATGGTGTGGGGACATTAGGCAGTTCGGCATCTACCTGAGATGGTGTAGGGACATTAGGCAGTTAGGCATCTGACTGACTATCAAGGAATACCTGTGCCAGAGCAGCAGCCACATGTAAAACCCAGGCTCAGTGTGCATCTCTATCCACTGCAACCAGAAGGGGCTCTGTTGCCGAGTCAGCATTGGCCTGTATGTGAGGATTTCATCCTTGAAGTCCTCTTCTTTATTCTAGCCCTTGGCAATCTCATCCAGTCCCCACTTCAATTATCACCTTTGTGGGAATGACTCCTGCTGCTACCCAATCATTGTTCCTTTGTATTTACTTAAAATCTTGAGTTGTTTTGAAGATGACCCCTCCAGTCATGCCACTGTCTCCATCTTTTTGTCCTTGTCATCTACAGGCCTTCTGGTTCTCTCTGAGGACATTATTAGTCAGGTCAGTTTCTATCCCTAGCCTGACTCCATATGACTCCATCTCTATATGATCATCTTATGTGTCTTCATTGCCCAGGGTCACACCCTTTAATAACTTTCACCTCTCAGCTAATCCAATCTTTAAAACAAGCCCACCATTTGAAATAATTCCAAATCCTACTCTCAAATTACCACCTTTAAGATTATTGGAAACAGTATCTATGTCTAAACCTTCTTTGTAGCCTTCAAAAGATTTACCAGACCTAAGTTTAAAATGAGACACCTCCTTCACCCCTAAACAGCACATTTTTTCTTTATTTTTGCCTTCTTTTGCACCACCCTTGATGACCCCCCCTCTTTTTTATCTCTTGCCCCCTGTATCTTTCAAACTGATTTGTCAAATGTTCTACTATATGCTTCTCATTCAAACCTCTGCTTCTATTTCACTTCAGTCTTACTTGTAGGACATTTACCAATTCTATGACCTTCCATGTAGTTGTTTCTATATTACGGGAATTGTAGAGAGATTCATCATCGCCACACACAGCTGTATCAGAAAGGAATGTGACACCTGGTAAAAGCCCACTCTACCCAGCACTGCACTGTGCACATTTATTATGCCATTTAGTCCTTGTAAAAACCTTCCTAGATCGATATTACTCCCATTTTAAAGAAATGGAAACTGAGAAGTTAAGTGTTTCTCCCATAAATCCAGTATTAGTAAGTAGTAAAATTCGAATTTGAGCCATGTTGCCTAAGCAATTCTTCCCCAAAAGATGAAATGGTGATCTGGTGCCCCTCTGTGGAAACAC
Source organism: Neomonachus schauinslandi (assembly GCF_002201575.2). NCBI lineage: Eukaryota > Metazoa > Chordata > Mammalia > Carnivora > Phocidae > Neomonachus > Neomonachus schauinslandi. Next base: position 110,130,812 of record NC_058405.1, read on the forward strand.
AACCTAGATGTAAGCCCGCCCAGTTATAATGGGCCCCTTCCATCTCTCTCAGGACACGTTTTTAGGGAAGTGTAAGTATACCTAGTTTACATGTTAGGACACTGGGGCACAGAGAGGTTTAGTAACCTGACCAACTCATGCAGGCAAGTATAAGCTTCAGTGTGTGCTTTATACTCATTTATTCAAGTTAAGCCACCTAAATGAAACATGTTAAATTTCATAAATGAGTAAAATGTGGCACGCAAGGGTGTAATTTTTGGTTCCTTGGACTTCCCGAATATAATATCACAGGTATACCAAATAGGCTTCTATGGACGATTGCCTATTGAGAGTGATTTATTCATTGAAATTTCCCAATGGGCTAACACTATGTGAGCAAAAACTCCAGGCTTCATGCTGCGTCAGATTCACTTTAATATTATTTATTTAAGATATTCAGTGTTTTCTTTTCTCTTTAGAGAGATCTGGCTTAAGATTATAACAGATCCAGTGGTCTTCCCCCTAGGCAGGGTTGGGAAATTCATATGATACTCTGTAAGGCACTGTGCACCGGGCACATGATTTTAAGTGACCAGATCATCATTTAACATGCCCACCAAAGAGAACATCATAATCATCATAATTTCTTCAAACTTCTGCCTCAGGATAAATACCTTTGTTTCACAATTACAAGCCAATTTTCAAAAGTAAATTTACCTGAATAAGGTACAAAATCTAGATTATATCCATGGCATGCAATTTAAGAAAGTTGAAAACACACAGGGATAATGCATGCTTTAAATAGGATAGAGAATGAGGAGGCTCAGAAGAGCTAATGGTAACAAAGATTGCATTTGTTCACTTGACAGTTTTTCTGAAAATAGGCCCAATTCCCAAATACTGAAAATAACCATAGTTAATCACCTTTCCTCTATGAAATTGATTAGACTGACACCCACTTGTTAAGGCCTAACAGACACTATACAGAAAAATGTGTAAATTATCTTTTCAGTCTTTACTATTAGCTTTCACTCTACCAGGCTTATAAGAGTGTGTGTATGTGTGCGCACGTGTGTGTGTGTGTGTGTGTGTGTGTGTGTGTGTGTGATGGGGGTGAGTTTACATAGCTATAAGAATCTGCTTTGGAGAATTTACTTTGACAATAGAGAAGTAATTGAATGAAGAGCAGGCTTCAGAAGAGATGTAAAATCATTGATAAAAGTGGAAAGATCCAATGCAAGTTTTTATGTCCTGATGATTAAAAGAAATCATGAATGCATTTTAAAATGATTTTGAGTGTCTTGCTGATAATAACAATGATGAGAAAGCAAGAAGAACAACGCGAGTGTCTAGTAAAATGAGAATTCATAGTTTTTATTCCAGAAAACTTTTAAAACTGAGCATATTCCCCACTTGGTTTAAACAGGAGGAAAATTCTTGAGTGTTTTAAAACACTAAACACTTCAGGGAAATGGAAAATACCATATCAGACAGGGGGACACAGGTAATTGTTCCCCCTGGTGAGCTGTAGCCCTTGAAAGCTCATTTAGGTTATCACTAAGGTGAAACCGAGGTTTTAGAGAATTGTAAATATCTATGTATATATAACACACATCCAATCCGGAAAAAGACCCAGGCCATGTGTGTAAGATGAATTATACTGATGTCTGTTATAAATTCCTAACATAGCTCATGAGATCAATTAAGATGTTCAAGCAGCTACAAAAAGGATGATTGAGGCAAATGGTAACATCAGGATGACCATATGGTAAGGGGAAACTAGAACTGTTTGGACGTAAAATGAGAGCCATCGGAATTCCAGTTACAATCATACACTACACAGCGAGGAGATAGCAGAATGAGGCAGCCAAGAAAAATACTAGATGGAGAACAGTTTGGGCAGTGATAAAGACAAACAAGCTTGTGTTTCCAAGTCAATAAACAGGTGGTAGGAATAGAGGGTGACATCATCTGTGTCTGCTCTTTTTCCCTTCCCTCGACCAGCAGCCTTCTGGTTTGCTACAGGGTCAGGTATTTGTCAGAGAAGTAGCTGTTGGATTTTATAACTGGGGAAAGATGCTTTTTGGGTAGTGTGTAGCCAAGGGGAAAACTATTTCTTAAATGAGACCATCAAAGGTTGCATTCTCCCTGCTTTTCTCCAGAATAAACATGCTAATTGTATTGCTCTATACGTGATCTAGGACAATTTTTCTTAAGGCTGCGCGGTGGGCTGTTTAATGCCAAGTCATCATCACCACAGGACACGATGGCCTTTGGAAAACTTAGCACACCTAGAAATGCATTATCAGCTGACAACAGCCCTGTCACTTCATGTCAACCCAGTAGTAATGTCTAAAAGGCTTTCATTTTTCAGGTTTTCTTGAAACTGCTAAACTGTGATAAGCTAACTTTTCTCAGCAGTCCTAAATCTATATTTACTAATGATTCTATTGTGTGTTGAAAGGGAACTCTTCATCAATTAATGATATTGAAACATGAGAGCTTAACCCAGCCCTCTAGATGGAATATATCTTTTGGAAAATCCACTAATCTTTTTATTCACAAATAATGAAGCAACTCTGAAGAGATTTGAGCTCTCTGAAACAAAATGGAAATCTCAGACTGTAGAACAATTTATGATCAATTAAGAAAAGAAAGCAATCTTCAAAAGATGAAGAAGCAGGAAAGCATCGTATTTAAAAATACAACTTTTGAAGCAAGATCTGGAATTTACTCTAGATGTGACATTTGGCAAAGAACTTAACCTCTCTGTACCTGGATTCCCACATCTTTAAAATAGATGTAATAATTGAATCTATCTCATAGGTGGGTTGTGAGGATTGAATGATATTAAACACATAATGTGCTTAATACAATATTTGGTATATATGAAAGGTTCACTAAAGATTAGTTACTATTGACATTACTATGGAAATGACATAAGTGGGAAGAAAAAGGAGAGTCTTGTTTATGCCAAGTGGAAAAAAAAAAGTAAGTGGTTCTCAAGTATTAGTATGCATAAAGATCACCCAAGGAGATTGTCAAGAATACTGATTTCTGGCCCTCAACTCCAGAGACTTTAAGTTGTTATTTTGTATATAACACTGTCTGGCAATTCTGATACAGATGGTCCACCAAGTAGAGTTTGAGAAACGCTGAAGTAAAACATACCCTGTCAGATTGCTAACAAATCTAAATAACTACAATCACGAATGCCTAGACTGGGAATACCTGGGTCTAGCTGGTAGCACACACACTTTTTCTGATGCTAGTAAATATGAGCGGCAGCCTAAGGTGATGTCTGAGGTTGTAATTTTCTCCATAGAGAATCTGTGTGCAGTAGAAATTGCTTTATAACTTTTCTTAAAACTATTTTCTACAGTGGTGCTATTCAATTATTTTGCATCATTTACCAAACACCTCCTCCAGACACTGCCCTGGTCTCTTTAGTTACCATGATGAAGGCATATTGTCCCTGTCCATAAGGAGCTTATAGTATAGTGAGGGAATTAATGAATAAATAGGAAAATTTAAATATAGTATTATAAGGACTGTAACAATGTAAGCAAAGGATCGTGTGAAAAGAAATTGAGACACATGTAATCAAGGATATGTATGGAGGGATGCCTGGGTGGCTCAGTTGGTTCAGCATCTGCCTTCAGCTCAGGTAATGATCCCAGGGCCCAGGGATCGAGTACCACATCTGGCTCCATGCTCAGTGGGGAGCCTGCTTCTCCCTCTGCCTGCCACTCCTCCTGCTTGTGCTCTCTCTCTGGCAAATAAATAAATAAAATCTTTTTTTTTCCAAAGATTTTATTTATTTATTTGAGAGAGAGAGCACATAAGAGGGGGGAGGGTCAGAGGGAGAAGCAGACTCCCCGCTGAGCAGGGAGCCTGATGCGGGACTCGATCCCGGGACTCCAGGATCATGACCTGAGCCGAAGGCAGTCGCTTAACCAACCGAGCCACCCAGGCGCCCTAAATAAATAAAATCTTAAAAAAAGGAACTGTATGGAGATGAGAAAGCTTATATAAAATAAAGAAAATTGAGCCCAGAAAATATGGGACATATCAAGCAGTTTGTAGAGGTCCACATTTCAATTCAACAAGCATTTGTTCAGTTCCTTTTTTTTTCCTCCAAATTATTGTGCTAAGCAAAAAGGGAAGTTAAAGAGGCTATGACTCAGTCCCTGTCTTAAATGTACTTATATTTTAATAAAAGACTTAAGTATGCCACACGTAATTAAAGAAGACTATAACAAGTGTTATAGTAAAGGAATGTTTCTAAATCTCACTACTATTGATATTTGATTGTGAGAAGCTGACCCATGTTTAGCAGCATCCTTGGCCTCTACTTACTAGTTGCCAGACATCTTCTCTCCACTTCCCTCTGAATCATGACAATTGAAAATGTCTCCAGACATTAACGAGTTTCCTGTGGAGAGCAAAACCATCCCTGGTTGCGAATTAGTGCATTACAGATGCAAAGTTAAGCATGAAATTAGAAAGGGCAACATAAACTTCAGTCAAGGTGTATCAGGAACAAGAGGAAGCTGAGCTGGGCATTTGGAAGGCATACAATGCGAAAAAAGATACTTCAGGAAAGCCAACCACTAGGAATTGTCTGCATGAGAGAGATGCAGAAGTAGAGATGAAATATTTAGGGTCATGGGAATTCTAGGTAAGAATGATAAACATCATTTTGAGGGCTTGAAGGACCCTTGAATATTTTGGAGCAAGAGTAATATCCTCCAGTCTTCGAAAGGTAATTCTTATGGTAGGGTGAGGAATGCATGGGGAGAAACAGTAACAGAAGCTAGAAAAACCAGTTTGGAGGTTATTGCAGTAATATAGCTAAATTTGGATATTCATAACAGAAATGGGCAAGAAGAGATGGATCAAAGAAACACTAGGGCAGACTAGGCAACTCTAATGAGAAAAGAGCAGGAACGATATGTTTCTGTCCTGAAAGACATGGTAAAAGTGATGTGATTGTTGGTTCACAAACTTTTTGGGAGCTTCCCTGATGTAATCCAAAGCCAGCCCCTTCCCTCCCACAACAGAACACATAAGGCAGGAAAAGACTGAAGTAAGAGGCAGGCCTCTCCAGGTTGGTGGATGGCAGTTTTAATAGGTGAAGGGGACCTACATATGAGGCAGCAAGATGAATGGGTCACCACACTTGCCAACCAAATCTGAAAAGTTTATATACAGGGCTTAACTAGCTTCGGTCACATAGGCTATGTAGGCGTCTTCAACACCACATCACTATCCCAAACTATGTCCTTGGAGCAGCCTTCAGGAACAGGAAAGGCAAGTGGAACACACATTCAAAAGCAGTGGAGGGAGTGAGAAGCCTCCAATCATCTGGGTCAAGCTCACTGTCAACTGGCAGCCACATCTTTCTGATGGCATTCCCCAACAGTCATAAATGCAACACTAGATACCCCAGGGAAAAGTGTTGCCAGATTCATATGGATAGTGTCAAAAGTTTTAGCACAGGGGCTGTTTACCCCAGTGCAAAGCCTTCTTCAAATTGGACTATAAGGTTCAAGTCTAAAAGTTAGCTCATTGCTCACTGAATTCCAAGCAAAACAAAGCCTGAGAATGATACTCCATTCCAGGTATACTCCCAATGCATGAAAGATGATTAGTATGGAATTTATCTACTTTCAAAATAGCTCAGAAAATAGCACAGGAAACTCACATGAGGTACCCAGTCCTTTAATCTTAAATACAAAGGCCCAGTCAAGAATTTTAGGTATATGGAAATATCCAGCAAAATGAAGAAGAATACAAAGATAAATAAGCAGAAAAACTGAACTTTGAAGAATAATAGTTAATTCTGGAAACAGAAAAAAAGACAAGAAGTTTTTTAAAAAAAGAAAACTTCCCATGACTATATTAAGAGGTTTTAAGAGCTTTGCCTAATATTCATAGTCAAAAAGAGGACTGTAAAATGAATAATCATTGAACAGAAGGAGCTCATTCTAAGAGCTAAAGGACACATGTCCAGTTTGGAAAAGTTTACAACAGGCCCACCAAAATATAAGAGAAAAGATCCATGCTTAGACTTCTTTTCTTATTGAAAAGAGAAACCTGTAACTTTAAAAAAAATCAGAAACAATACCAACTTTTTTTTTTATCACATCTTTGGATTCTAAGACATTGTGAAGCAAATTCTACAAAATTTTAAAAGAAAATGAATTTGAACATAGTATTTGATACCCAGCAAGACTACCATATTTTTGTACGATAGCTATCAGGACATGTAAAGGCTTTCATTCTAAGTAATTTAAAAAGTTTGTTGAAGCAGTATTTCGTCAAAAAGGGGGAATATATGAAGACACAGGAAGATATGTGATCTAAGATGCAGTGGATTCCTACCATGTCAAGTGTGTAAGCCTAGAGAAAAAAAATAGTCCAGATTGAAACAAGTTGAAAAATTACTAAGAAAATATTCCAGATTAATAATAGCAAGTACACAAAATATAGAATAATTGAGAAGTTAGAAATTCATAAAAATAAGATAAAATTTAAAAACAAATGTTACAATAAAAGTTACTATTGCTATCCCACTGGGAAAATGGAAATTAAAAATGGAAAATATAAATTATAAATGGGAAAAATCTATTTAAAAATAAATAAAATCATGGTTCAAATATAAAGCAAAATAATATATGGTATGATTTTGAGCCATCAATAATGTATAAGAAAAAGGAATTCATTTGACTTAGTAATCCTTATACCATGTACATTCTCCTTGGAGGGGAAATTGATTTACAGAAACGAAAATATGTTTCTTAATATTTCACCCAACAAGGAACAGCATAGACCATGTAAAAATAATCTAAGTTACTGTGTGGTGGTTTCAACTTTTTGATCAAACTTCATGCAAAGCGCAAATGACCTGGTTGTGTTCTGTGTATCTGAACGTAAATGCTAGAATCACAAAAGATGTCTGGCTGACCAAAAAAGTGACATCTGTGAAATATCTGGTCTAATCTTACTGAATATTTGGGAGTTCTGAAATATTTTATTATAATTAAAATAAAATTCTTATAGGGACTCCATCATTCTTATTTATATCAAAAGAAAAGTAAGTCAAATAAAATTATAAGTAAATAATTCTGACTTTAGATGTCTCAAAGACATAAAGATCAAATAAGTAGTTAATAAAAGCAATAAACACAACATGTAGCTTATTTTTAACATGGATATTGATAAATATCTATGCAAAGCCAGAATGTACTAATGTAGTAGATTTGCAAGGATTGTATATCCTATAATGTATATATTAAAATGGCAATGTTTCGGTTTTTATTTTAAGAAGCACCCTTGCCACATTTCTGTTTCCAATCTAGCCATGTTACAATGCTGGGATAGAACATATTTCACCTGTGAAAATACATGATTTTCAACATGTACACATGTAGTGTGATATTCATATTATACCTTACATACTTTATATGTTATAAAGAAAAGTACAGGATGTAACATAATCCACACAGGTCTGGAATGAGATAAAAATAGGTATGAACCCTATTTACACTGCTATCTAACTATAGGGACTGAAGCAATTACTTAGCTCTTTTTAGCTTTTATTTCACCATCTGTAAAATAAGAATAATAGCACCTAACTTGAAAAGTCATTGTAAAAATTAAAGAAAATACATGCACACTGCCGATATAATAGTCATTCTCTAAATGTTGTCTATGGTTACTTTTATTACAAACAATGCATATTTACCTATTCTATTGGCATCATGAAAATATGGTGAAGCGTATGTTGTTCATGGTTTTACTTTAATTTTTTTTATTATTTATGTTAGCTTGAAATAAACATAAAGCACATGAATAATACATTTAGTAAAATTATCACACAGGAATTTTAGGTTATAAATGGAACATACCCACAATGTACAAAATCTTAGAATTTTAATATGATTATACAACTAGAGCCTGTTGAGATCACTGCAAGTTGCTCTTAAAAACAAAAAACAAAAAACAAAAACCTCAGAGACAAAGCCGAAGATTAAGTCCTGATAATAAATCAATGTTGCCTCTGGCTAACAAAAAGAATTTGGGGTCAAGTGAAACCCAAGAATTGGCGTCAACACTAGTTTCCTACAAGTATATTTTTATTGAAATGTCAGACCCCCTAAAGATGATCATGTTGATTTCTCCTACTTTCTATACCTTATTTCCAAAAAAAAAAAAGTCCCATCTATCGCATTCTAATTTAAGATACTAAGTGGGAAAAATGCAAATGAGTTATTGCTACTCAATTAAAAAAAAATTCCAGGCACAAGATATTGGCAGTGTTGAAGGGCCCTTACTTCTCCAGCAATATGAAGCTCCATTTTCCCACATACTACCAGGGGAGATAGCATATGAATCATGCAAGTGGCAGCATCACTGGAGGCTCTTGTGATAGGTAGATCTGAAAACTGTGAGTCATTAACATTGCTGTAAATGTCAGTTGTCAGACTCTCAGTGTCATCTGAGGCTCTACTCCTGCTTTTTGCTAGTGTGCCATTGCCACAGGGGTTGTAGGCGTTGCACTGTTTAAGTATTTATCACAGGGGTTGCAATTCTTTGATGGTGCTGGAAAGAGAACATGCCCACCGTATCTCAGTGCAGGCCACTTGGTATGTAGAGTGGGTGACGCTGCAGGAACCAAATAGTCCTGGTATATGTCACACTGACTGGATAAAAATGTAGCAATAATACATTTTTTAGATCTATTTGTTCTGCTTCATTTGCGGGCTACCTTAATTATAGACTTTGCTATTAAAAATTAGTCTATACATTAAAATCATGTGCCAGAGATTGGAAAGAAATTGATTTTGTAGAAGCACACACTTCTTTAGATGGAAAGTACTTTAGCCGCCATCTGATAAACTGCCTTCATTCATTTTCTCTTCTTACTAGAAAGAATACTGGATTTTTACCAAATAATATATGATAGATCTTTTCTAAATGATATTGAATAAATTAATAGCTAAGCTCCATACGTCTATTTATAGGCAATACTGAATGACAGTTTGGCGTGTAAAACAAATCATCATAACTCTTAACATTATTCATTATAATTTTAATCATGTTTAAGGAAACACACACTAAAATATTTGCACACAGATGGTGCTCAGTAAATATTGGAGGAGGAATCATTGTCATCAATGTGTATATATGTATATACGTATGTATGAATCTATCTATCCCTCTATCTCAGATTGTATATTTATATGTAATGTGTATTATATATAACATATAGCTTATATGTTATATATTTATAATTGTATATAATGTGTATGTGTCAGGTAGTTACTTCAAAGTTTTACTAACTGATGTCAACTTCTCAAAATAAAGGTAATCACAACAATAACAAAAATGACTTAGTTTTAGGTAAATGAATGGAAAGTTATAAATTCTTAGAAACTCTAATATAAAAAATCTGATTGTTCAGCCATTTTCCCATTTCAATCTATCTTGCTTAACATAGTATTGGAAAGACCAAGGTGGCTAAAAGAAGAAGCTGAATGTGAAGTCCCAAGTCAAATGGGAGATGAAGCTCATCTTAAATAGTTCCTGTCATTACAGCACCTTCTGTTCTAATGCACTTCTTTTTTCTAATGGCACTGTGTCACTCCTTCAGATGATATCATGGAGAATGAATTTTCCTACTTTTATATTCAGCTTTGCCTGTTCCTGAAATATTGGTTTGGATAAAAAAATAATAGTCAGGAAGGTGTGCTGAAACACAATTATATGCAAAAACAATGTTTTCTAACTCTAGATAATCTAGTGGAAGGTCTCATTTTCTTGAGAACTGTAAACTGACCCATTTCTGAGTTGGTTTAAACAAAATCACTTTAACACTCCCTGCCTTAAACCTTGTTCCATCTATTTTATAGGCTGGAATAACTTCTGTCTCCCCCAGTAACGCTCTCTTTACTGTCTTGCATACATGGGCAGTCACCTCTCTCAGCAAGCATTCCTCTGTGAGGTTCCTTTCGCACAATGGATCAGCACATAGACTTTGGAATCAGGACACCTCGCTCTGCTCTGCTGAGGCAGGAGTCATCACAAACACTCTCAGAGACTCTACTTAGGGTTCTATGACATTATAACTAGTAAGGAGGTTTGAAGATATTTAAAGCAAGTGACTCAGTGCCAAACACTCATTGAAAGGCTGCAGAATGCAACACTAGTGGAGTGCTATCTAGATTCCAGAAACTTTGCAAGAATTTTGTCTTCCCAATAAACCTGTGAGGTAGTAGAATTATACTAATTTTCCAGATAAGTAAGACTTTGAGAGGGTCAAAATTGTCACAGAATTGTCCCTAAATGGTCCCTTGTAGAGCCTGAGTTTAAAACTCTACTTTTCTGATTTTATCATTCCACTACACTACAACTACCTCTAACCTATTCTAGAATTCATTCTCTGACCAAGCTTCATATCTAAACACAGGATTGTGTTACCCTGTGACTTCATCTTTCTCTTTGGTATATAGCATTTGTCTATATCTAATAGGTGTCTCAGAAAAAACAAACAACTTTTGAGAATAACTTTTCATTTGTTTAGCTATTCTAAAATTTAGCACCCGTAGGTGGTTGAAACTCACATAAATCATTATTGATTCTGTGTATCATTTAAATAATTTACTGTAACCCAAATATTACTCAGTTGGTATTCTGATATTTGTTAATATTCAATCAAACTTGAAGCCTAATAATCCATTATTTCATCAAACTTTACTTTTTAAAATATATTATGTTGTTGAGGCATATGCACAATAAGTTGCATATACATAGAGGGCACCATTTAATGAATTTTGGCATGTGTATCCAACCATGAAACCATCACAAAAATCAAGATAATGAATATTTCCATTACTCCCAAAAGTTTCCTCAAGCCCCTCTGCAATCCAGCTCTTTCTCCAACTCTGACCTGCTTTCTGTCACCATAGATCAATTTTCATGATCTAAGACTTTACATAAATTGAAGTACACATTAGATACCTTTTCTAAATCTGGCTTCTTAAAATGAAACATAGTGATTTTGAAGGGGTGATGTGTACCAATAGATTTTTCTTTTTATTGCAAAGTAGTATTCCACTGGACAGATATACCATAATTTGCTTATCCATTAACCAACTAAAGGATATTAAGGTTGTTTCCAGCTTTGGGCCATTACAAATAAAGTGGCTATGAACATCGAGGTACAAAATTTTGTGTGGACATATGTTCTTTGCTTTTCTGGGACAAATGCTAAGAAGTGGAAAGGCTGTGTGACTAGATACATGACAAACTTTTTATGAAACTGCCAAAGTGTTTTCCAAAGGAGTTGTTTCATTTTATATTCTAACCAGCAATGTACAAAAATTCTGTTTACCTCCTAACTTTAGCTTTCTCGTGGGTGTGTAGTAGTATCTCATTGTGATTAATATTTGCATTTCCTTGATGATTATTGATGTAGAACATGTTTTCATGTGATTATTGCCTATGGTTAAATCTATTTTTGTTCAGTATCTAATTGTTATTGCCCGTTTTCTTTTTTAATTGCTTGTCTTCTTAAAATTAGGCTGTAAGTATTCTTTATACATACAGACACAAGCCCTTTCTTTGATAAATGTGTTGCAAATATTTTCTCTGAGTCTATAACTTGTCCTTTTATTTTCTTAATAGGGTCTTTGTAGGGCAAATTATTATTAATTTTGGTGAAATCAATGGCAAAAAATAGGAAAGATGTAGTTGGAATAAATTACCTGAATTTTGGCCTTTTTGTTATTCGTTGCTGAAAGATAGGTTGTAATAGTCACCCACAGAGGTAGATGGACCACCCCACCCCAACTAAAATTGGTTTGGATATGGAGACTAATGGTACCGTACATACACTAAAAGGGTATAAACAGTTTATTAATTACATAACTGAGGTCTCTGGGGTGGGGGGGGTTGTCAGGATAGGTATCTCAAACAAATCCAGAATGTCTTGAGAGACCAACAAAAGGAGAGTGGCTTGGATTTTAATGTGTTTAGGGCCGAGGACCGAGGTGAGAGTTCCTGTACGTGAGCAAGGGCTCCTTTGATTTGAGTCTCCAGCTGGTGCCAAAGGAAGGAGAATGCAAGCTTTCTTATCAGCTTGCCCAAAATGTGGGGCACAAGGGGAAAAGAAAGGAGTGAGGCTTAAAAGCTATCAGCAAACATAAAAATGTCAGACTCCTCATCACATAAGTGCTAATATTCTTTCCATGACTGTGCAATTGGCGGTTTCCATTTTTCCCTCAAATTTGTTATATTTTGAGCCTCTATTTTCAGATGCATAACCACTGATAATTTTTATGTCTTTTTGATTATCAAATGTCCTTTTAATCTCTCTTAGTACTCTGTGAAGTCTATTTTATCTGATCTCAAAATATTGAATTTTCTTATGTTTACAATTTGTCTGCATGATATACTTTTTTTCTTTCTGTTTAATCTTAACCTATCATTGTCTTTATATCTGCAATATGTCTCTTGTGGACAGCATATAGTAGAGTCCTGCTTTTTTCCTACAACCTGCTCATCCTTGTTTTACAATCGAAGTATTTAGACCATAAAATTGAATATAATGAAGGAGATGTTTGAAACATGTTTACAGCATACTTACACGGCTTTTTTTCAATCTGTTTTTGTTCCTCTGTCCTCTCATTTTTCTTTCTTTTGAATTATTTGAATTAAAAAAAATTTGTTTTAATTTAGATACTGACTTTTTGCTGTAGCTCCTTATAGGGTATGTGTGTGAATGTTTGTGCATGTGTGTGTGTGTGTATGTGTGAGAGAGAGAGAGATTGCTTCAAGGATTAAAATATGCATGCATAGCACCTTTCATTGTCTTGTAAAGTCAATATTGTTAAAACTCACATAAATTGTAGAAACCCTGAAATCTGGAAACCTCTACCTCCCTTCCCATTGATCTTTATGTTATTGTTGTCAAATATGTCACATAGGCCCAAACTGAAAATCTCACCAGGAAATGTTATCATTTTTGCCTCAAATAGTCATAGAATATTTTAAAGAACTTAGGAGGTTAGGGGGCACCTGGGTGGCTCAGTCGTTAAGCGTCTGCCTTCGGCTCAGGTCATGATACCAGGGTCCTGGGATCGAGCCCCGCATAGGGCTCTTTGCTCAGTGGGGGACTTGCTTCTCCCTCTCCCACTAGCCCTGCTTGTGTTCCCTCTGTCGCTGTGTCTCTCTCTGTCAAATAAATAAATAAAATCTTAAAAAAATAAAGAACTTAGGAGGTTAAAATTAGTATTTTATATTTACCCAAACTCTTTATCATTTCTGTTGTTCCTCTTGATTCCTGAGATTCAAGTTTTCCTCTAGTATCATGTCCCTTCAATTGAAGGACATCCTTTAGCATCTCTTACTGAACAGGTCTAATGGCCACTTGTTTTTAATTTTCTACTATCTCAGAATGTTTTCATTTTGCTTTCATTCCTGAAGTATTCCTAGTGGGAACAAATTATGGATTGACAGTCCTTGTATTTACAATTTTAAGATTTTTTTTTCCACTGTCGTCTTACCTCCATGGTTTCTGATGGCAAATCCAAGATCTTTTGAATCATTGTTCCTCTGTATGTAATATGCCATTTTTTTTCTAGCTCTTTTTAACATTTTTCCATTGTCTTTGATTTTCAGTAGCTTGGTTACATGCGTGTAGTCATGGTTTTCTTTGAGTTTATCATGTTGGGAATTCTTTGAGCTTTTTTAATTTGTAAATTTACACCTTTCACAAAATTTAGGACTTTTTTTTAAGATTTTATTTATTCATTTGACAGAGAGAGACACAGCGAGAGAGGGAACACAAGCAGGGGGAGTGGGAGAGAGAGAAGCGGGTTCCCCACTGAGCAAGGAGCCCGACGCAGGACTCCATCCCAGGACCCCGGGATCATGACCTGAGCCGAAGGCAGATGCTTAACGACTGAGCCACGCAGGCACCCCTCGGGACACTTTTATCCATTGTCTCCTCAAATATATTTTCTTCCACAATTTCTTCTTCTCAGAGCTCCCGCAGGGACCCCACAAATACATTTGCTAGGCGTTTTGATATTGCCTCACAGGTACTTGAGTCTAGATTCAGTTTAAAATTTTCTTTCTCTGCTTTTCAGATAGGATCATTTCATCAATCTACCTTTAGCTTCCTCACCCTGCCATTCTGTATTGAGTACATCCTGTGAGTTTTTTATTTCTGATATTCTATTTTTCAGTTCCAAAATTTCCATTTGATTTATTTTTATAGTTTTTATTTTTGTGCTAAATATGCCTATCTTTTCACTCACTTTAAGGGTGCTTTTCCTTTACCTCATGAAGTATATTTATTTTAGCTGCTGTAAAAACTCTATCTGATAATTCTAGCTTTTGAGTCATCTTTGCATTTTTTTTTTTCTCCTTTGGGATTTGGACACTTTTTTTTTTCTTGTTCTTTGCATGCCAGGTAGTATTGGAATGCATTCTGGACATTGCAAATGTTATGTTTTGCAGACTCTTGAGTCTTGTTATAATCCTCTAGAGATTGTAGATATTTTTATTTTAGCCACTAATCAATCTGATTATGTTCAGACTGTAATTTCTGTCCCTTTTCCTCTAAACTATATCAATTCAAATCTCATTCACTACGCCAATTTCGACCTATCCATGCACTCTTAATTCAGGGTCATTCTGAGTCCTTCAGATCTCAGTTTATTTCTCAAACTTTCATGACACAGGCTTAGGACTGCTCCACACATGCATAGTTCACAGGTTAAGTTGTGTGCTTATTCAGAATTAGCATAACCCCTCCTCTGGATCTCAGACCTCAGGGATTATTCTCCATCTTCTGGTTCACAGGGTTCAAGTCCCCTTTCCTTCTTCTTTTGTCCAAAAAGACATGATTTCTCTGGAGTTTTAGTCATGGGTAAAAGGTAAAATAGAAGGAAACTCAACCCCACATTGATTGCTTCTCCAAATTTTGTCTTCTATCCAAAAGCCTCATATTTTTATTTAGTTATTGGTATCCTCAGGTAGTTGTTTGTTTTTTAAACAGTTTATCAGAGATTTCTGTTGTTATTGATGGAACAGTCTATGTGGAGTTACTCCATCAAGCCCAAAATGGGTCTTTCCAATGTTACTTTTGATATAAATAATTAGTACGTATAACATTTGTCTGTGATTGTACATGGTATTTTGTTATGTTGAATTTTGTATCTCTTTGTAGATATTAGAGAATAAAAGAATTATATTCATCATCTCATTTAGCTAAACATATCAGCATCTTCAAATCATCTATCCTATCCAGATTGTTTCTTCTGAATGGTTATCTTGTTTCATTTTAATTTCCTCTTTTAATAACAAAGAGACCATTCTAGGCAAAAGGAAATGATGAGGGCCTCGAAGTATCCAGCTTTCACTGTGAGTTAGTAACAGTGAGTTTATCCTATACATTTCAAGGATTGCATATTCTTGAGAAAGTCTTACTAATCTAAATATGACCTTCTTTCTTAATTTAACTTAAGGATAGGCTCTCCTTAGATATACCAAATGACAAAATACCCAGGTTTATGGAGACATTCAACTGAAACACTGCAAAGCAAAAAACATGCATGAGAAGAATGGCCATTCTGAGATACCAATAGAGTTGTGATCCTGACTAATCTTTAATAGATACAAAATTTCTTCCATTTTTAAAAGTGTTTATTCTACATATGTGCACATAACTAACTGTGATCCTTGAGGCCATCAAAATCTCAGCTTCTTGTTCGAAGGTTCATTTTAGTAAGGCCCTGTGGGTACCTGGCCCCATGTCAATTTCTATGGCTGACTAAATCTTCCTATACACATCTCTTGATAAACAATTTCAAGGTTTCTCAGCCTGTATAGCCACAATAATTAACCTAAAATTTTTGTTGTCATATAACTCCATATTAGGTAAGGGGACAGGGAAACATCTGGACCTCATCATCTATAAAATAACTCTTCATATGATGAAACTTCTATTGTTTTCCTCAAACCATTTCTTCTCCAGATTAAGAAATGCCAGTTTCTTTCTTCATGCTCCCAGTTTTTCCAATACTTTTCTCATGTTCATTTTTTCCACCACTGGATCCCTCTTATTGATTGTTGAAGCACCCTATTGTTCTGGATTTGTATAAATCGGGCACAGTTTCAATCCTTTAAATTGGCCCCGGTTAATGCTTCACATATTCTGAACTTTGTGTATCTCTAGTTTTTATAGGTTACGTTCCTGTTTATGTTATCTACTAAAATGTTCCCTCCCCTCTATATTTTCTCAACAGAACTACATTGCTATTTAAAATATTATTATAGTATCCAAATCAACCTTTGACTACTAAAAAGAAAGAAGGAAAAGAGTAGTCACGATAGAAAATAATGACCTCACTAGTTTGGTTAAATGTATGCCAAGCTGACTGAAATGCATGATGTAAGAATCTACGCTTTGAATTTCCTTCTTTCTCTGTTAAGGAAACTTTTGACTTTAGCGGGAGTTCTTCATATGAGGAGGGAATGAGAATTAAGCTGTTTATAAATAGTTATTGAATAGAGGCAGCTTCAGAACAGCTAGTCACAGTAAATAGAAAAAAAATCTGAAGGGCTACACATTCTGGCTCGTGGCAGTGCTGAAACATAAGCAAGGGTTAGGCGGGATGAACTCTGTTAACTCCACAATGCAGGCCAAAAAATACTTTTTTTGCCAGAGACATATACATAATTGTGGCAAAGGGTTTAATACAAACATCTGGCTTAGAATTCTCTTCCACTTTAATTCGAGGGCACAGCCTGAAATGAGATTCGGTGTCAACAGGGTTATTACATCCATGAAAGTCCAATATTAATATTTGAATCATTACAACCTTCAGGATGCCATAATCAGGAAAATATAAATGCTTCAACAAGCTGAGATTCTTTAAACCTACAAAAACCTGAGCTGACAGTGTCATCTTAACTGACCTCCTCCAAGAATTGAGGGAGAAAGAAAACAGCCTAAGTATGAGTCAAGTCAGAATGTCAGCCCAGACTTAGTTTTTAACCGTAAGTTGCTAATTTTAATTATACCGAGACAATTTCATTACTTCATCTTGTCCATGTTATTTTCCCTCACAATTATATTTTGTACCTTCATTGAACAAATCAATGCAATGTGATACACTATGAAAAAAATCTGTTCCAAATGAGAGTAACTTGAGAATAGCCCCACAATTGGAAAAGTTTTGTGTTTCTTGCTTTTAGAAGTAGAAACTGCTAGAGATAATTGTATAGGTGTTCAATTTATTAATTTATCACAACAATGACTTTAGGCTATTAATTATTCAACTGTAAATAATTTTATATTATTATTTAGATTCAAAATTTGAAATAAACATATCTAAAAATAACTAAGTCCTTATTGATCAGAATCAGTCAGTGAGATCTTTCAGGGCAAGGGCTATATATTTTTCACTTCTGCATTTCCAGTATTCACTATGTGTCTGGGACAACGTAGAAGAGGCCACCTAAGTGACTATTAAGTGAATGTATAATAATGATATTTTCTTCTGTAAAAAGTAATGATACTTTGAATTTAGTTAGATCTAAAGAGTAGGCATATAAAATAAATTGTGTATATGTATATGTGTGTATATATATATATATTCAAAGCCCCTTGTGAAATAATTCCTTTTCTTCCTATAGTGTAATGCTTAGTTATTTTTTATAGTCCAATTTGAACTCAGCCTAATGATTGTAGCTCTTACTGTTTTAACCCATTGTAATTAATTTCTAATGCAGCCTAACTTTGACATAAATGTAATGAGGATAAATGACAAGGACCCAAAGAATCCAACTGAATGGAGAAGTTATTCCTATGAGAGTCACTTTCTTTCAGTTCCTCTTCATTTCCTTCCTCACTCCTGCCTCTGTACTTCCTTAGAGGCTACCTTTTATGTATTTGACAAACTCAAACTGCTCAGCCAAAAAATCACTTACTCCAATTATTTTGCCTTCTCAAGGAGCACCATAAAAAAAGTCCCCTAAAAAAGACTTCTGCAGCAATGAACAGAGTAAGGGAAATCCTAGGTAGGAAGGAGTTATGAAGTTGAAAACTAAACATTCTTTCTTTAGAAAAATTCAACCCTATGGAAGAACATCAGTGACACCCTCAAACAGTATGCTCCTAATGCAAATAGAAGACACTGGGAAATAAAAAAAGTCTTCTAGTTGGTGTTTATGTTCCAAATCTGATTCAAACACAAAAATCAGTTTTCATTGGGCCTCTTGCCTTATGGAGAGGACTAACAATTTCTTGATAGTCACAAGATATAGATACCACTGTGACTGGTCGAGTGTTAGAGACAGAGGATTGTATAGCAATTGTTATTGAATAAACAGACACAGATTTAGCTTTAAAGAAGCTCATGGAGGGAAAAGAGAAGCAAGAATTTTTGTGATTCTAGTCCTCTTTAGAGACATGAAAGAAAAGAAAATGTGTCAACCAAGAGCAATCAGTCTAACACAAGTTTCTCTCATAGCTCTCCTCTCTGTTATCTCAAGATTTCTGCTTTAGTAATCTGTTTAGAACCATGTTAGTTATTGGCAGGTTTATGTGAGGATATTCATGTTAGGGAAGATATATGATAAAGGTTCCTATAAGCCTACCTTCCATGTCACTTATTTGGAAAGTCTCTTCATTGCTGAGTTAGACAATATTTGCTTTTTCTTCTAAGCTATTGCTGTAGTTGTGATGAAGTGCTCTTAAATTATGCTTTACAAAGTAGAATATTGATACCATAATTGATAACCCTTTAATCTATCTGAGCATTCCAAATATCATTTTTGGAGATTTAGCCATGTCTTTAACTAGTGCCTTCTTCCAAAAAGAGAATCATGAAACTCCAAAGCATTACGTGTCTACATCTGAGCTTTGATGTAGATTTCTATCTCTTCCAAGAACATGAATAAATGATGATAGCATGAGATGGTCTGATTCAGACTTTCTAGCTAGGGATCAGGATTTTAGGAAGTCATGCCCCCTTACCCTATAACTGCTCTCCCTATCAAGCAAGTCTTGGAAGCCAGAAGTCTGAAAGTAATGTTCTAAAACTACCATGAGTTGACATTAAGGAATGTTTACTGTATACCAGGCTCTTTGCTAAAAATGTTATATGAACATTCTCATTTAATCACAGGAACGCTTACTGTAGTTTAACAAAGTATACATTAGCATTATCCCTATTTTACTGATGAAGACACTGAGGCTGAGAGAAGGTAAGTGATATTTTTGTGGTCACAGGGCTGGTATCTATTAGAGCCAGTTTCAAACACAGGCCTGTGTGATTCCAGAGCACAAATTTCTAAATACTGCACCTACTGTCTCCCCTTCTCCCTCCACCTCACAACTTCATTCAGACCTCTGAACTTTATTTTTTTTCTTAATTATTGCAATAGTCTCTCAAACTTGTTCCTCTTTTCTCACTGTCTCTACTCCTTTATAGACCCAAGACATCCTCCCTATTGCATGATCTTCCTAAACACAATCAATTTATTCTGCTTCTTAAAATACCTTTATGAATCCTTATCGCCCACAGAATAAATGTCAAATCTCTAGCATCTAATTCATTCAATGATTTTCTGAATCCATCAATGGCCAGAATTTCTGAGAAACCTTGTTGTTGGTGGTCCTTGAACCATAGCCTCTCACAATTGTGCTTTGGCTGTGTGATAAACAGGCCCATGATCTGCGCAGTAGATGGCCTGAGACCTCTGTTCATTAGGAGAACCTGAGGTTGCAAGCAGAGTCCGAATCAATCCCAGTACATTCTCTCTCCTGATGAGCTTTAACATGGGAGGTGCAGAAAGACATGCTGACAAGTGAGTGGTATTGAAACCCAAAGACCTATAGAGAAGGCATTTAGAAGAAGCCAAGATAGACAGGAGCATATCACAAATAAAGGGAAGCTATAAGCAGGAAGGAGAATACAGTCAAAAGTTGCTTGCTCTGAGGCAAATTGCAAAGGCAAAGAAAAGGTGAATCCTAAGAAAGTAGTGGACTGTAAAGTTTGGCTCTCAAATCTTGAATGTTGCTCAACTTCTAGTGAGTCCTGATGTGCATCTGGTAGAGATGGTTTCCCACGCTCTCTGA
Organism: Neomonachus schauinslandi; assembly: GCF_002201575.2. Taxonomy (NCBI): domain Eukaryota; kingdom Metazoa; phylum Chordata; class Mammalia; order Carnivora; family Phocidae; genus Neomonachus; species Neomonachus schauinslandi. The sequence continues at coordinate 110,150,949 of NC_058405.1, forward strand.
CTTCCCTTTGTATCCATTTTTATTCCTTACTGTATACTTAACCTCAATTGCCTAATACTTTTGTTTTAATATTCTCCTATGCCTACCTTCCAGAAACAACCACTATTACTCTTCTCAGTCACCAATGCTCCACTCATACCTTGAGAAGTCTTCTGGACACAGTGTACTCTCTTGTGATATTCTTTTGTTGGGCTGCCCATTCTATCACCTCTATTCATTTTTAAGATACTGTTCAAACGTTTCCTTTCCCTCTTGTCATCTCCTAATACACTCAGGTGTTTTTGCTATCATGCTCCAGAGATACTCTTGACATTACCTTTAGATTGTGAACACTTTGAAGACCAGAAGCAGGTCTTCTTCATATATATATATATATATTTTTTTTTTTTTTAAATCAACACAATCTTTATATAAGAGGTGCTTAATCAATATTGAAAGAGGGAAGGAAGGAAGGAAGGAAGGAAGGAAGGAAGGAAGGAAGGAAGGAAGGAAGGAAGGAAGGAAGAAAAAGGGGGAGGGAGGAAGGAAATGTTACACAGTTACTCATTCAAAATTTTTGGAACACAAAAATGCCTGAATCTTGGTTTTCCTCTTCCTTTTTTATAGGGCTGAAGTGGATGAAGTAGAGCCTTGAGTATGCTCAACTCTAAGAAAATAAAGGGAGTGTGTCATAAACGTCAAGTACACTTCTCAAAGAAAAGAGAAATGGATAGAATTAGAAGTCAGGTGCGTGTCATTACATGATCTGAGTCCACTGATTCCAGTGATTTAAGCTTAATCTCTGGGTTCCTAAACAAAAATTTCAGTTAAGTATCCTCTTATACTTTTCTTAGGTCAGAGGATATAGACTTGCAGTAAAGATGTTTTCTTACTTAAACAGAGATATTTTATTGACCAGGCTCACATAAGCAAATTTAGTAGCATTTTTAAGCATGGCTAAAATTCACCTTGCTGGTTTTAAACTTTTGCCCACTGGATTGATACTGGTTTCCAAGGTTGTCTAGCCCTGTCTCTTTCCTGGAATCCTAGAAAAGATGTGTGATGTCCACATTATAATACGTACAAAGGAGTCATAGCTATTGCTCTGAAATGACTGGAAATTATTCTCACCCCTTTTGATTTTTCTACAGGTCACAAGGCAAATCATAGACTCCTCCTCGGCACTGAGAATATAGAAATAGACATTTTCTCGGGGCGCCTGGGTGGCTCAGTCGTTAAGCGTCTGCCTTCGGCTCAGGTCATGATCCCAGGGTCCTGGGATCGAGTCCCACATCGGGCTCCCTGCTCAGCAGGAAGTCTGCTTCTCGCTCTCCCACTCCCCCTGCTTGTGTTCCTGCTCTTGCTATCTCTCTCTCTGTCAAATAAATAAATAAATAAATCTTAAAAACAAAAAAAGAAATAGACATTTTCTCATGTGCAGACAATATGGTCATACTGTGGTCTTCCAACAAACTGGAAGTGTTCTGGTCAAATTAGAACACTGATTGCAATTTGTCTTCAAATACAAGAGCTACAATTGACTGTTCTAAAATTAAAATTATATTTTTGAAAATGGCCAGTGATGAGCAGGATTTTGGCGCAGTGATCATCGTCCCCTGGTGTTTCACCTGTGGATATGTTATATTATATGGCAAAATAGACTACACACACGGAATTAAGTTTATAGAAATTAAGGTAAGGAGATTTTCCTACATTAGCTATGTGAGAATCCCATAAACGTTTAAAAAGCAGAGAGTAGTATATTCAATAATATTTTATCTCCTTAAAAATAAAATTAAAATAAAAGCAGAAAATCTTTCCCAATGAGGTAAAAAGAGGCAAAAAATATGTTGTTCAAGAAGAGATAGGAGAGATCTGAAGCACTTAAGAGACTCAACTGATCACTGCTGACTTTAAAATTACTGAAGACACAAGGCAAGGAATGTAGATAGGATCTAGAAGCTGGGAAGAAACCCTGGATATCCAGCAAGGAAACAAGGACCTACCTCAGACATATAACAGCTTACAACTGAATTCTGCAGATAACCTGAAAAAGACCCAAGAACCTCCAGAAAGGAATACACTACTGCTGACCCCTTGATTTTGGATTTGTGAGACTAAAAGCAGAGTCTCATAGAGTTCAATGAACTTCCAACAATAAATAGGTTCTATTTTAAGCTGTTATATTTGTAGTAATTTAAAATGCATACATGACCATACATATGTATTTTGGTGAGTTATAGCGATGATTCTTTACCACAAGTGAACTAATAAATGCCTTGGTGTATCTTTTCCAATCATTTTAACTTGGAGGTTAAATGGTTTATGTGCATTTACAGAAGTTTTGCTTTTAAAATTTTGTTATTGTTGTGTGTTATTGTTAAATGTCTAAGGCAGGCATTTGGTTATGTGTGTTTTAAAATTTCCCAAGTCAAAATCACGATGCTCATGCTCTGTAACTTGAAATTTCGTGATATAAATACTAATTCTACTCTTTTTACTTCTTTGAAAGAGGATCTTATCTCTGTGCCCCAAACTTCCTTGGCACATCTCCAAGTGGAGGTCACTGGGTCTTCCATTAAGGCATATGTCATCATTAGGCTCCTTACATTCCCACACTGATGCCACATCAACTTCTAGTATGGATTGTTGTTGAAGCAGATGGATCTGTCCTCGATATGTAGCTTAATGTAAAAGCTACACTACAAATAACTCTTCAGGGATTATGATCTCAAACTCCCTGCTGATCCATACTCATAAAAAAAATGTAGTGAGGGAAACACTATTTGTCAAAAACTAATCAAGGGATAAGCAAACTATCCATTCTTCTAGATAATCCAAAAATCAATTTCTTGATTTATTCATTAATTAATTGAAGTTTATTTTCTATTGAGAATATACAATGAGACCAAACACTGCTTTAGGCATTGTGGTCTGTCAGTGAATAAAACACACAAATTCCCTGTCTTCATAGAGCATACAACCTAGAAAATATACAAATATGCTAAAAAGCCATATCAGTTAATGTCAAGTCTTCTGAAAAACAATAAAACAGGGTAAGAGAAGAAAGTGTGGTGGCAAGGAAAGTGATTACTCAAGCAAGGCCTATCTGCAAATGTGACTTTTGATCAGAGACCTGAATGGAGTTCGTATAGTTTACGAGGTGAAGAACAAAGAACATATCAAGTAGAACAGTAAGTGCAAAGGTCCTGAGGTAGGACAGTGCTTGGCAAGCTCAAGAAACATAAAGGTGGTCAGCAGAGCTGAGGTGAAGTGAGCTTGGCGACAAGGTTAAGGAGAATAACAGAAGCTCTGTCATGTAGGGCTATATAGTCCATGGGAAGAAACCTGGGTTCTATTTAAAATTTGAAGGAAACTGGGACACCTGTGTGGCTGAGTCGGTTGAGCATCCGGCTCTCGATTTCAGCTCAGGTCGTGATCTCAAGGTGGTGAGACTAAGCCCCGTGTAGGTCTCCATGCTCAGCAGGTAGTCTGCTTGGGATTCTCTCTCTCCCTCTCCATCTGCCCTTCTCCCCACTCACACATACATTCTCTCTCTCTCTCTATCACACACACAAATAAATAAATAAAATCTTTTAAAAATATATAAAAAAATAAAACTTGATGGAAGCCAATGGAAAGTTTTAAACAAAGTAGTGATATCATCTGAGTTATGTCAGATCAAAATGATTCGATTACTAAATAGAGAATAAATAGAGATGCAAAGTGAAAGTGTTCTTGAAAAGTGGTAATGGTTGCTTAGTCCTTGGCTATGGCAGTAAAGTTAATGAGAAGTGGTTCAATTCAAGACATCTGCTAGAAAGATATAATAAAAATCTTTGGTGCACAATATGAATGGAAGGGAGGATAAAGGATAACTCTGAGATTATTGGCCTTAACAACTGAAATAAGAAATTCCTTTTTCCTGAGTAGGTGACCTTGGGGAAGAAGCAGATATTGGGGGTAAAACCATTTTTTTTTCTTTCTTGGCATGTTAAATTCGAGATGCTTATTGAGCATGAGATGTTGAATCAGGAGCTCAAGAGAGAAGCATGTGATAGATACATTTTAGGGTAGTCTTTATAAAGATGATATCTAAAGTCATCAGATTGGATGAAATCTCCAAAAGAGTGACAATCGACAGAGAAAAGGAGAGTTTCAATGGTCAAGTCCTTTAAGGAAGATCCAGCAAAGCAGTCAGATGAAGAATGGATACATCTGTAGCACGTTGATATTATATAGAGGCATTCTTTGTGAGTTGAGCTTTAGTATTATGTTATTAGTGGCCAGTGGTTGAATTTCCTGTACGCTTTATAAGACCCCATGAAAGAAAGTACTTTCTGGTTCTACAATCATGCATAGTTGTGTTTCTCCTGAGAAACTCTCTTCTCATATTATGGACACCGAGTCACAAAATAGTTTGAAACTCCCTTTTGACATTTGCTTCCGAAAACAGTCTCATTTAGTAGACAGCCCTAGCAAATGTTAAATACCATAAAGAACACATTTTGCGTACCAATCTCACTTCTGCCTCCATCTCATCTTTCCTTCTGTTATTTTACCTCTGTTCTATTCCCTAAGCCCTATAATCTTTAACTTTACTTTATTACTTTGCAATTTTACACATTTATATAAATTACATTACTTACTTTCTGGAATAAATCAAAACAATGATAGATTTACAGAGAGTACAGGCTAGATAGTCAGATAGATAGTGATAGACGGGTAGAAAGATTTAAACACATAAACAGCCACATATTTCAGTGACATTTTGCAGCACATGTGCTGTTGGGCATGGCCTTGCAACCGAATGCCAACAGGTCTGGATCTCCGACTGATGAAGAAACTCACCTCAGGCCAGTAGGTCTATTCTGTGCATCACAGCACGACAAATCCAAGTAATAGGCCCTCTTTCCTATACAATTATCCACTTGCCTCTATTTTCTCTACACATACTGAAATCTGGAAACTAGGCTGAAATAAACATCAGGGAAGTTTTTATAGTGAGTTTAGCTTCCCCTGAGCCATGTGCAAATGGGCTTATTTTACACACATATATTTATATAAAATCTGCTGTCATAATAGACATTGGTCAAAATGCTTTTGTCTGTTTCGAAAAAAAAAATCATATGTGCACTCTACCAAAAAGTTCTAACAGCTATTTTTCACTGTATGTTCAAACAAACAAAAGAGACAAGAAGAGAAACTAAAGATTATTTTTAATGATAACAGGCCAAAACCTCATCTCAGAAATATGCATGCACACTGGATTGTGTACATGTCGGAGGGAAGCCTCTCTGCCACTTGAAATCAAATTATTTTTCAAACAAATGCTATCAAGACTTAAGTCGGGACAATCCTACATCTGGCCTCTTCTATCTTACGGTAAAGTAGGGCTGGGAAGTTAGGATTTTTACAAACCTATCTTTGATTTCCACTAAGTTTCTTGCATCACCCACTTCAATAAGGCCTCAGGCATGCATCCCTTAAACCCTCCCAATTATAGGTTTCCCATTTCTTGCAAAGGGGAAGATGGGAGGAGAGGGGTAAGGAGCATATCTGACTTCTCACTCTAGGCAAATTCCTGAACACCACTGAACCCATATGGGAATATTCAAAGGTACTGACTGATCAAATCAGGGATCCAACACATGGGGAAGAATTCAGAATGGCATAAACTTGGAGTAATCTTTTTAGAACAATTTGAGGATGAGCATTTTTATTTCTTGACCAGGTAGTTCAGGTCATCATTACATTGGGATGACTTAGGCCATGTCCCTCTTCAAGCAGAAATAGTTTATCCTTGAAAGCATCTGCCACACTGTACAAATCCTTGCTATACACAAGCAGCTTGTGGGAAGTATTTCCTGAGGTCTGACATGGACGAGGCACCCCTTTGATGATACATTTTTTTGGCAGAGAGAACCGGCCTCAACAAACCAACTTCTTGCCAGGAGGACTGAGTACACACCTACCACCTCGAGCCTTATTTCCACGCCCGATGATGATAATAATTTTAAGAACTGGGAATTATAAAGCTTGCTTGGCAGCCTTCTCATATTGTGAGTGATAAATCAAACTTGGGGTGCTTGCCAGCAAAAAGTTCTTTCTTATCTGAGTAAATATACGAGGGTGGATACGACACAGGCAAAGCAATTTGGTTCGAATATCATGATGGGTGCAATGGGCGGGCTTTTGTATTGCTTTATTGCCTTCCTCATTTGGGGATTTTGGCTCTCGGTCATCTGTTCACAAACAGTGTTGGTTGGCTTTTTCCTTTTGTAGCAGATTCTCTTACTTTTCTTTTCTTCTTTTATGCTAACCCATGACCAATAAAAATAAGGGAAGCATTTTCTAAGCATATCTCCAATCAGCCATTCCTCTGGATACTGTAGAAGATCAGAAACACGAAGCAATGTTTTTCAACCCTGATTTCACAAATGTGAAAATCCCCGCATCTCTTCCCCTTTACACTGAGCTTTCATTTGGGTGCCGATAGTTTGCATTCTTAAATGCCACCTGTTGAAAATAAAAGTCTCATGACTTTTGCAAATATTGGTTCATCCTGGTTTAGCCTTACACAGCAGTCTAATTTCACGGTGCTTAGCAATTACTTTTATTCCTTACTCCACCCAGCAGCCCTGCGCTGTCGGGAACTTCATCTCTTCCTGTGTCCCGATCTGTCCCTCTCGTTCTTTTTTCTTTCTCTCGCCCTCTGGTTTTAACCCATACAAACACACATGCACCCATTCATTACCACGCGGATTAATTTAGCGAGTCTCTACATGTGTCCCAAAATATTCCATATAACTCAAAATAGCAAGTATTTGAAAAGATAGTTATTCTCTGTGCCAATGGGAGCAGCTGAGGCACAGAGAAAGAAACCTATTTCCCCAATTAGAGATTTGTTGCTTAAGCAAACAAGTTCCATCGAAAGTCAGGATGCTTCCAGTCCTAGTTGTGTGGCTGTGAGCAACTCGTTCATGGCTTCTCTGCCAGCCTCGGTTCACTCTTGGTTAAAATGAGGCAAGTGGATGAGTTCCACGGGGTTTCCCACGCATATGGTTGTATAGTTATGTTTTTCTAGAGATGCGTGTGAAGTAAGTGAGGGATTTGTTTGGAGACTCAACTCGCCAGCCCCCAGACATAGCGTTCTTCCTGTAGATCACAGGCTCTCGGATAATGAAGAGGAAGAGGGGCAGAGGGACAAGTTTGGATGTTTCCCCAAAACCTGCTTTGCCTACTTAAGACGCATACTTTACTGAAAAGTTAACTTGGTTAAAAACATTTCTTTTAAGTTCTTTAAGATTGATTTCTTCCTGTTATTGTTGAAGATCTGCTTTCTGTGGTCATTTGGTAAATAAATAGCTTTCAAAGGGAAATCAACAGCAGCGTTTTGTTTTTCTACCACAGAGTTTAGATGTTCAAGCTCAGCCACATCATGTACTAACAGCTTAGTGCTTCAGATAGGGATGGGGAACCCAGAATTCTTGAAAGGGGCGGGGCAGGATGTCCTTTTCTATTGCTCACTGAGTCACAGAAGACGAATGCCTTTTCAGGAGTTCAGTAGTTGTGATTTCAGTCAAGTTCCCGCGGCTCTCCACCACTTCTGCAAATCCGAATAAGAAGCAGCTACGAGGGCTGTGTGAGTTATGGTAAAACGCATTCTGATTAAGTGCTGAAAAGTGGCATTCGCAGTGCGTTCAAAAAATCTTAGAGTGTCGCTGAAACGTAACCGTCTACCGGGAGCCGCATATCCTGAGAGACAGGCCAGAACCCCCCGAAACACACACCCTCTCCCTGCCCAGGTAGCAGCGGAGCATATTTGGATTTAATTACAATCTTTCTCTTTTGGCATCTCTGCTCCACCACCACCCCCGGGGGGGGCCGCCACCCCTGTGTCTTTGGACAGGCAGGCCTTCCACGGAGCATGCTCCCTTTACAAGCACCGTGACAAGATTGTGTTTCGGTTCCAAAGGGTTAATCCCAAAGTGAATTCTTCGCATGTGTAATTTAATACTTCATAACTGCTGAAAATTGGAGTTCACATAATTTATTTTCTTTGGTCGGGCACATTTGCCTCATGCTTGGCCGGGGCTGACTTCAGAGAGACACACCTAAAGCTCTCAAGTGTCCCAAGTGGCCCATGTCATGTACAGAAGGATTGTGGTACTTGGCCAGAACCCAAGGATTAGGTGTTCCTGAGAAGGGTTTTTTTTGGCTCTGCAAAGCCCTAGGATGTCATGGGAATAGGCTGCACTCCCTCTTCCCCCTCGAAGGCCACATATCAACAGGGTATCTAACCACTCCGAGACAGGCTTTACACAAAGGTATACGTTAAAATAAATAGAACATGCAACCCGAAAGAACCGAGAGAGAGGGAGGAATTGCCAAGCGGAGACAGGAAACAATCGCTTCATTGTTGAGCCCACGGCCTTAGAATTGCAGAGTGCAGCGCCACCTACAGGACTACTCGCAGAGCTGGCGCTCTGGGCTTCAGGGCGAGAGACAGAACCTCGCATGCCATTTTTATCCAGCTCGCTTTGCACGGGCTTCACCTAACTCACACAAATCCTACTTGTTATTGAAAAATAATTGTCCCTCTTTGATGAGAGGGATCGAGAGAGCGACACAGAGATAATAAGTAAGAGGGGAAAGCTGTTCAAGGGTGCTTTCATTGAGCCCCTTTCTCTTACTTTGGCAGTAAATATTCTTCTCATCCTTGCAATACTCATTTAATCTCTTTCTTTCCTTTTCAACAACTTCCTCTCATTTGGTTTCCTCTCATTATTCCTCGGTTTGGGAGGGGGCATGTGTATTTTCTCCATTCAGACAAAATAGAAGGCTGTGTTTGTTTGAACACCATTCTTGGGCTTCCTGGCAAGCTTTTCCCTTTAAAGAAGGTTCAGGTTTTTAGGTTTAAAGGAGCTGAACAACTTTAAAGTAATAATTAAAGCCAACTCGGTATGTGCACATTTTCCTCTTTTGGTGCCCCCTTTGTTTCAAAACCTTGCCTGCCAACGCGGGGGCTGATGTCTAATGCTGTTTCAACGGGAGACCTGGGTTTCAGGACAAGATCCAGGCCATAGGGGAGACTTGATGGCTCGGGGAATTAGTAATGGGATTTGGAGCCCTGCATTTCTAGGTCACTGGTTTGAATAGAGCCCAGGTCAGTAATGACTGAAAGTTGTTACCACCCGATGCCTGCTCTTCCCGCACTGATCTGAGGTTGCCCGCCGCTCCGTCCCTGAGTGCCCGTGGCTCGTCCGTGCTAATGGCGTTCATTGACAAGTTGGCTGTTGGAACTTAGGCCTAAATGCGAGGCAGACCACCTCTGCCGTGTGCAGAAACAGCATCCACGCTCTGTCTGGGCTGCCTCTTCAGGGGATAATGCAGAGAGAGAGAGAGAGTTAGAAAGCTGTCATGCCTTTCTGTGATTCTAGGACCTGGTTCCTCCCTAAATCTCCCCCAGTACCCTAAATCTCCTAGGTGTTGTGTCCTCAACCACTCAAAGGTCAAGTCCACAGAGAAGGACTAACAGGCCACAGAGGGCCAAGTTGTTAAATACTCCAAATGTGTGTGTTCTGAGAAGACTGATTTAAAAGATCTGAACTGGGAGTTACTTTTTTTTTTCTTCTTTCTTCAATTTCTAGTGCCACATAATCATGGGTCTTTTAAAATAAAGCTCGTCGGATCCCAAATCTGTGCTTAATGAAGTCTAGGGGAAAGGGGAGTATTTGCTGGGCTTATATTAGTAGAGGGTGTGAAAAAGTAATTACAGCTTTATTTCTTTTCTGTTTTATAAGAGGAGAAATGCTTGCTGCAAGAGAATCAAGAGAGGAGTGGAGACTAGAAATTCAAGGACAGTACGCTGGTTTGCAGTCAGGGCCGGTTTGGCAGAGCCCGTCTCCATGTTTAGAGTGATTGGCCAGAGCAGCTCATTGTGGTTAAAGAGAGGGGAGGAGCCGGACTCCCTATGGGGACGAGGCTGCTGTGCAGAGAGTCGCCTCTCCCAGCCTGTGCCCTCCCCAGGCCAGGGGCGTAGCCCACAGGGACCTGGCTTTCCCTCTCTCCGGGGCTCGGGCCTCCCTGCCTTAGGTGGAAGGGAGGCCCATCCCCAGGAACGAATCACGTACTATATCCAATGAAGAAACTCCCTTCGAATAACGACCCATTTATATAAGGCTTTTATTCAGGTTTCCTTTTCAGACAAGTGGGTTTTAATAGCACTGATTTTTAGTGATAAACCAATTACAGGTGCTTACCAAGTTGCAAAGATACTGGATGAGAAGTTCTTCCTCAAGAGTTCAGAAAACACAGTATGCTGTTCCCATTTGTTTCTGATTTATTACTGCCCTCTCTACATTTATTTCTCCTGGATAGCATAGGTGTTTTTTTGTTTTTTTGTTTTTTGCTTGCTTTTCATTTTTTATGTGTTTGTTTTTCATTTTGCTTCCAAGACTGTTTGCCTGCTTTTACTCTTTCATTTTTGTTTTCTTTAGGAAATACTGTCTTCTACATTTTTGCTGGGAAGACCGAAGAGCACGGTGGCCGACATAAGGAGTTTTATTTCATTTATGTATTTCTCCACTGTGAGCCTTCAGGCCACCAAGCTCCACTCCCAACTTTGGCCGGTGGTGGGGGTGGGGGGGGAGTCTAACAGTAACAGTGATTTCCCACAGGGTCCCAATCCTTGCACAGTCCCCACCTCCCACACCACCTGCAGAACATGAGCCAGTGGTTCATTGTGTGCCATCCATTTTCTGCCCTTTCTTTGAGGAATCCGAATGGTAACTGATTCTGTTATTCTGAGAATCCTAGCATCATAGAGTTGGATGGAAACCATAAAGGTCAGTTGCTTCACCAATTTCTCTCAAGATGGAGGTCTGAGGGACGCCTGGGTGGCTCAGTCGGTTAAGAGTCTGCCTTCGGCTCAGGTCATGATCCCAGGGTCCTGGGATCGGGCCCCGCATCGGGATCCCTGATCAGCGGGGAGCCTGCTTCTTCCTCTCCCACTCCCCCTGCTTGTGTTCCCTTTCTCGCTGTGTCTCTTTCTGTCAAATAAATAAAATAAAATAAAATAAAATAAAATAAAATAAAATAAAATAAAATAAAATAAAATAAAAAGATGGAGGTCTGAGTTCTGCTTGAACACCCCTTGAAGTGGAGCTCCTCCTCTTCCAGGCAGCCACTTCCTTATTTATTGAACATCACATGGAAGTCAGGAAATGGGGTGACAGCAGTGAACAATATTACCCTTATGGAGGTTGGAATCAAGTGAAGGGTGGTAGAAGATGCAACCCCAACTCTGGCACGTTGATGATTTTGAGCCACAGGCACTACTAGAAAAGCAAATCCAGGGAGAAGCTGTCTCTGAACTTCCCAATCTGCAAGACAGCTCTGCCGGAAGGAACTCAATTGTCCTACATTCCTCCCCAGGAATTTCCTCCACCAGGGGAGACTGACATTTGTCACAGGAGAGGAGACGAGAAGTCAACACTACACTCTAATGAGCTTTGTCACAAACTATCATATCTTTCATCTGTTCCCCTGGGTCCATTCATTTTTCCTAAAAATCATTTGTTCTCCCCAAAGAATCCTCTACCCCCCCTTCCTTTTCCCTATTAAGGTGGGATTTAAGCCTGAGTTTTAAACTACTTTCCCCTAGTGTCTCCCATGTCTACATGAGGTATACATGTTTATAAACTTGTGTGTTTTTCTCTTGTTGATCTCTCTTTTATTAAAGGGGTCTGAGCCAAGAACTGAGAAGGGTAGAGGGAAAGTTCTCTTTCTTCCCCAACACAATGATGGAAGAAGAATCAATGAATAATTGCAAAGGAGCCAAATGTTGATCAGCTTTGACCACTACCATCTTTCCTAGATTGAACCAAAGTCTACATGTCGTTAACACCTGCTCATTTCCTCATCTGACTGCTGAAAGTTCACCTACTATTCTTTGTTTATATGATGGCTCTTGGAGACACTAAGTGATTTACTGCACACTCCGGGGATTCTATTTCTTTGACTTTTACAGTCCTGAGAACTTGACAGGAGTTGGCTGCTCCACAAATGCATGGATTCATCAAGAATGCCAGTTTTGGGGTTCCTGGGTGGCTCAGTCATTGAGCGTCTGCCTTTGGCTCAGGTCATGATTGCAGGGTCCTAGGATCGAGCCCCACATTGGGCTCCCTGCTCAGCAGGAAGCCTGCTTCTCCCTCTCCCACTCCCCCTGCATGTTGCCCCTCTCACTGTGTCTCTCTCTGCCAAATAAATAAATAAAATCTTTGGGGAAAAAAAAGGAATGCCAGTTTTATTCACGGTGGCAGGACATTGGACCTAGAAGAAAACATTGTGTACCTGAAGTTGCAGTGAGTATTGGCACCCAAACTATCACTCCTATATTTTGAAGAGTAAATGAGTTCAACTTTGCAAGATTTCAATGAAGAAAAAATGGTATGGGATACCAGCAGCTATGGCTCAGATTTCCTCCACCCATGGTTGTTTTTCCTCTGTATGTTTAAAGTGGTGTGAAATCCCTGTTTTCCTTATGGAAAAAAATTGGTAAGAAACTTGGGAATTTAAAAGTTGTAATGGCTACGGTGGAATAGTTTTACATAATAATTTTGGTAATACTGGAAAGGTACAATAACCTCATAAAAGTGATTAAGTGACGATCTATAGGGGACAGAGAGACCATGAGTGGAAAAAAGGACTTCTCACTGTGCACATTTTATACTCATTTGATCTGAACCATTGAATGTATTAACTATTCAGAAATGACATAACCTTTAAAATGGTTTTAAGACATTACCACTATTTTATTAATGATAAAAACTTAGAAAAAAATAACAAGGTAAAAATATGTTTTTCCCTCAGTCTTGAATTTCAAAAGAGCTTCCCTCCAAAGGGTTTTAGCCAAACTTTTAAACCTTGCTTATTGTATTCAACCCAAACTGCTCCCTGGGCAAATAAAATGAATTATGCAATTATACAGTTTTAAGTCAAAATCATGAAGAAAAGAAATAATAATGAACAAACAAAAAAAGAACTTCTGATCTGCAAGGTGGGATTCCAAGCTCCTGCATACTCAGACCAACTTTCTTGGACTTAGAATGTAGTCCTAAGGGAAGAACAAGTTCAGGGAGGAAAAGGTCCTTATGGCAATCTTCCCACCCATGTTCTCTCTTGACTTGTTATGGGATTGAAGATGTAGAATTGTAATTCTGCAAGGCTTTCATGAGATGTTTTATTCATATTGTCAAATGTTTAGGACTCAGTGTGTGAGAAATGAAATTTTCCACGTATTTTGTAGTGGCTACTAACATGACACTGTTGTCACGCCATCCTAGTTCTACTCCTACTTCGTCACTTACAAAGCAAGTTGCTTAAATTCCTTAAGCCTTACTCTCTTCATTTATAAAATGAAGTTGATGATAGTACCCATACATCAGGGTTGTTAAGTAAATGAAATGATACATTCTAGGCTCTTGACAAAATGGTTGCCACATACTAATTGCTCAATAAATGGTAGCTATTAGTTTTATGTTACTGCTCAGAATTATAATAATTATCATAATTATTATCATATGATCATATGTTATTATAATAGTTTTTACCATCTGAAGTTATAATTCTCCTGTGAAGCCTTGTATAGTCAGGCTGTGTTCTATTGCCTCCCCCACATCTATCCTCTGGCTTTAGATAGTAGCATGACCACTCAACCATTCTCCATCTGTATGTTTCTATGGTGCTGACCCCAACACCCAATATGTTGCATCCAGATATGCACTCAGAATCAGCGCTGGATAATCTGCATAGTCTAGTCTTTGGCAACAATTACTGAATCAAGTATGAGCATGAGACCCAAGTCTCGTCAATAGGATTCAATTCTGGGGGGTTTTAAAACTTTTACTTGTTTTCATTATCTTTTCCCTGGACTTTATATTAAGTAGTTGTATGTCTGAGGTTGGTGGGTGCCCCTAGATCTTATTCATAAAAGTGGGTAACTGGGGCTCCCACTGCTCTCCTGCTGTGCCCTTCCTGGAAAAGCCAAGGAGGTGTGCCTCCTGAAGCCCGCTTCTTGCCTTCTATACCATGCTTTTGGTACCAAAATCCTGGAATTTTCTGTCAAGTAGCATTCTGTCAACTTCCAGGGCCTATGATAATCTCTTCCCTAGGTCAATCTTTAGGGAAAGGGAAAAGGACTTTGGTCTAGAGGCCCCCATTTTACATGAGCTGGCAGTGTATATGCAGGCCCTGCAAGTGTTGGACATGCTTAGGGACACTACCTGATGAACGTGTTCTTGACAATAAAACCAATAAAGAAAACCTGAGTCAAGGAACAAAGAGTTCTGATGAGCTCCTTTGGGTCCTAGATCCAGTTGTATGTGAAACAAGAGTGACCCTTGGACTTTTACATTTCTGAATCAATAAGTGAGTTTGGCTATATTTTCTGTAACTTAGAGAGTTCCATCTAGAGCCACTTTTCCTTGCTACTCCATCCTGCATTGACATTCCTTTATCTGCAATCATATATCACTTATGATATTCAGAAATTTATTATCTTCTCTATTATTGAATGTAGGGGAGTTTGTTTTCCTCAACTAAATTTCTAAGGACATTTGCAAGCTATGAAAAAGGATGGACTTCAGATTCACTTTGATGTAACCGACTGTGTGACCACGGATAAGGCAGTTAACCTCTCTGATTTGTTTCTTCAGCTGTGAAATAGAAATAAGACTATTTAAAGTGTTAGGATTGCTAAAGGGATTACATGAGATAATGAATATAAACAGCCTGATGCACACTAGGCGATCAATAAATTCCTTTATCATTTGTTTGAGGCTGCTGGACGTTGGAGTTAAAACCTAACTACTGTTACAAACTGACAGAAACCCAGCTTAACTAACTTATAAACAGTACAGTTTCTTTATAGTTTTAGTAGCATTGGAGTCTCTCATAGAGAGGGATATAACGGGACCAGGGTAAGCTGGTTGCAGGGACTTACAAACTACCTCTACACTTTGCTGATCTCCACTCCTTATGCCACTCTCTTCTTGCTGCAGCCTGGCCTTTTTTTTTTTTTTTAAGTTTGTTTGTTTGTTTGTTTGTTTATTTTAGTAATCGCTATACCCAACGTGGGGCTCAACCACACGACCCCAAGATCAAGAGTTGCATGTTGTTCTGACTGAGCCAGTCAGGTGCCTGAGGCTTTTTCTCATCCTCAAGTCTACAGTGAGGTACAAGGCCATCCACAGGCCCAACATTTGCATTTCCTCTGTTCAAGAGAGCATCCCTAACTGAGCTGGGATTTCTTACTATTACCACAGACTCCTAGGAAAGATTCTGATTTCCTTAAGTTGGACCAATCAAATGTGGCTAGGCAAAAGGTAAAAAATTATATTAACTTGGTACCTTGCACAGTAACATAAGGTTGAAACGAGGGGAAGGAGAACTCTCAAAAGATAAGGGGGCAGGATGCCACTGATGAAGAGATAGCAAAGCAAGAGACATTAGGCTACAGGGATGATTGTTTTGTTTTTAAATATTTATTTATTTATTTATTTATTTGAGAGAGAGAGAGCATGAGCGGGAGGGGTAGAAGGGAGAGGGAGAAAGAATCTCAAACAGACTCTGTGCTGAGCATGGAGCCTGATGTCGTGCTCCATCTAAAGACCCCAAGATCATGACCAGAGCCAAAACCAAGAGTCAGATGCTTAACTGACTATACCACCCAGGCGCCCTGCTACAAGGGTAGTTTTTAAAAAGTTATTCTGAATTCTCTCCCTTTGAACAAAATATTGAATGCGTGTTAGCATACCTACTATAAAGGTATGACCAATTATTTCCTCTGCTGACCTCTGGAGTGGAACTACAAACAGAGGGGTTGGGTGGTTCCCTGTTATTACACAACAGAGGAAAAAAATCAACAATAAGACCTGACCTCTTAGTTCCTTAACATGATCCCAAGAATCTTTAACTCAAATATTTATCAAGTCTCCTTCTTTAAAAAGTGACCATGTCAATCTTTAGTATATGGCTGTTATAATGTTGATATGGACACATTATGTATGAAAAATGGTTAGCTCAACATTTGCTGTGTCTGATTTTCACGCATTAATAATCTGACCACTTAATTAAAATATAACGCCAGAGGGTCCCAAACCACAACGCAGAATGACCTAGAGGATGTCCTGTCATTGAGAGGTGGGGAGGAAATAAGGAAGAAATAGCTCAGGGACAGATCGGTTACTTTTATATCTGTGTGTGCCTTAATATAACTAAAATCAAAATGTATCCAAACCCAGGGCTCCAACCTGGTAGGATTTTCTAGCTTTGCATATGGTGTTTATTTTTTATGTGTTCCTTTGAATTCCATGGGCTGTGAGTGCACTGCAATGGTATGGAAATGTGCAGACTTCAGGTGGAAGTAATTGACAATTCTTCACCTCCTGAAAACACACCATCATCCCGGACAGACCCGCATTCTGAAGGCTGATTTCTAGGCCAGTGAAACCCAGAGCTTCTACTTCACAAGAGGGACATGCTCGCTCAGAAAGTTAAAATGAAAAGTTTTCATGTTCAGCTCCCTTCTTACCTTACAAAGACGCTTATCAAAAAAGCATTTTAAATTGGAATTAGTGAGTGATCCAGGTCTCTAAAGCCCAAGGACCGGAAGAGAAGATTTCCTAATTACACCAGCAGGGGCTTGATTTCTATTCTTAGTGCAGCTGGGTAATGTGGTTATGTTTGAGATGTGTCCTGTTTCTTCATCAGCAGGGCCAGGCTTCAGTTTACTGTGAGATAGAGTGGGCATGTGAAGGGTCTCTCAAATTCGGTCTTCCTAAATGAATTAAGGCAACCTTTTCATAAACAACATACCTATGTAAGTCTTAACTGTGCTATGTTGTAGGCCAATCAGATTGAAGTATATTTAAAACATGCAATTATTAAAAGAAAGAATAACTTGATAGGAATTTGAAATTCTCTTTATTGCCTATTCATTGAATCTTACTACACATCCCTTGTTGAAAGTAGTTCAGGTTGGAGCATTCAGACTCTTCTGGGGGTGAAGCAAGAGTCACTTGTCAGACTATCCAGAGTGCAGAGAAGGTTTCTGGCAGAAGTCCACCTCGGAAAATGGGAAATCTCAACATGAGCGCCAACTCTGTGATTATTTTTCAGAAAGGAAGGGCTAAGTGGCAAGAGGCAGGTTCCACCAATCTCTGTTTCTCTGCCTAAAAGTTGAGTTATTTGTTTTGAACTACTGTAAATTCTTACATGAGCCCATGTCCTTGTGATATTGTTTGATTTACAACCTTTGGCTACCTCCAATGTTCTAAAAAGTACAACAAAACATGATTCAGTGAAAAAATACTGATTTCCTTTTAATAGAAATAGTTGGTGAGTTAAAAAAAAAAGTGCCCAAGTCCTTTAACTTATTAAATTATTCAGTTTAAAAGTATTGAAATGGGGCGCCTGGGTGGCTCAGTTGGTTAAGCGACTGCCTTCGGCTCAGGTCATGATCCTGGAGTCCCGGGATCGAGTCCCACATTGGGCTCCCTGCTCAGCGGGGGGTCTGCTTCTCCCTCTGACCCTCTCCCCTCTCGTGCTCTCTGTCTCTCATTCTCTCTCTCAAATAAATAAATAAAATCTTTAAAAAAAATATTGAAATGACCTACAACGAGGCGAAAATAAACAACTTAGCATCACAAAGTTGATGAACACTATTCAAAAAATTGGTTTCAATCCCAAGCCATTTATTTCCAATCAAAATATCTAACTCATGTGGCAATATCCTTCTGTTAAAAAAAGGGGGGGACATTTAGATTCTTACCCATTTTCTGATCATCCCACTAAGGAAGAAGAAGCCATAAATCCTTATAACACAGAAACAAAACAAAACAAAACAAAATCTTGTCTTTTTGGTAATCTTGATGAATTTTGTCAAAGTGGGATTAAGGCATAAAGGTTGTTTCTTGGCAAGAGAATTCTGGAAGGAAAAAGAAGCTGAAACTTTGCATCGTTGTATTCATATCTGGTCAAGCTGCCTTATCACAATTCAAACTTTCATGCTGGGCAACTGCTCTTTCTTTGGTACCTTTTCTGCCAGAATTCAACTCTAACAACAAAAGTTTATAAACAATGAAAATTCCAGCTGGTTGACATCAGCGTCACAAAGCTTTCTCTTCACACTGATACAAATATTTACCCTGAGCTCTGGCAAAGCTTTTCTTGCCCATGTCACCCTTAATCATACATTTTTCCTTGATTGAGTTATGCTTTCCAGTACGTGATTTGCTCTGGTTTACTTTTTAACACATCCCAGAGGCTTCATCAAAATCAACTCTGGGCAGGCCATGTCATTTGGTAGCTGCCAAACATGTTATTGAGAAGGAACTTGGCAAATATCAAAACAGTCTTTTCTAACTGCTCTAATAAATGTGTTTGTTCTTTTTGACCACCATTTACTTTTTAGGTCCCTCATACCCATGAAGAGATGAGCCAAGAAAGTAAGCAGAGATGCACTTCATTTCCTTTAATCCATTCCCTGGAGATAACGCGCTGATGTCTCTTCCAGGCACCTTATTACAAAGAAGTTGAAAACTTAAAAGGTTTCATCAATGACTCTTTATTTCCTTCAAGAAGATACAGGGTTATTTTCTAAAGGTTAAAACAACAGATTGATGTACTCTGTAACTGTAGTAAAGTCTGCTTGAACAAATATTTGCCACACCAAAGTGACTCGTGGAGGGATTAACACAAAATATTGCAAATATTTCTGTAAAGCTTCCCTTGCCAAAATAAAATGTTTGGGTTCTCTGCACTGAATGCTTGCAAAATCCTTGTAAAGTGCATTAACAGGGCAGAATTCAGGGGAGTTTTTTCTCAAAACAGGTGATGCCGTTACCTGAAAGAAACATAAATAATTTCAATTGCATCAGTTTATACTCACATTGCATATAGGTTTCAGAAAAATCTGGTCATTATACAAAAGCTTTATATATACCATGTGTCACCACACTACCTCCTTTGGAAATAACACAAAGTAAGCTGTGCAAGCTAAACACTCCTTTCTTTTGCCTGGACCAGTTAAAAAAAAAAAAATCTCAAAAATGAGATGGAATTCCCACCTCTGGGGCATTCACAGTCATTATTTCTGTTACTGTTGCTTTTCCTGTACACCTCAGAGGATATGCATGCACGCACATAAACACACACACAAACATTCACTTACACACGCAATAATCTATACTTTACCTAGAGAGTTTTACCCTTGCCCTTTGCCAGCCTTCAGACTCACCTGCCTAGCTGGAGGTGTGTGTTTGCTTGAATATATTGAAAATGCAGTGATTTGTAACAAAATCTACCTACTGTGATCATTAGTACATAAACATAGTTCAAGACCATGGTAAATAATTTTTATACACTAAGGTGTGACCAACATATTTGAGAACTTGGAATTTAAGAAGATATTCTCCTCAGTTCTACGGTAAAAGTAGTAGCAATTTCTTGTTCATGGAAGCTCATTGTTAATTCTTTTGTACCAAAAGGAATCCATTCTGTGTAGAGAAATGAAAAGTATAAGCTCCATACAGGCCTGAAGGAGTTAGAGCAATTTCCCAAACTCCTAACCTGACCTGTTCACAAAAATGCAGGAAAAAGAACAGCATGTGTTAGTCCCATTGTTAAAGAATAATCTCTATCAGAGTGAGAGGCAGAAATTATCCCCACTTTACAGGCAAAGGTCAGAAGATGCAGGAAGTTCTACTAACTTGCTCAAGGTAATTTAGCAAATGGAGATTAGAGATTCAAACCTAGCAAATGGAGATTAGAGATTCAGACCTAGTTGGGTTCCACAAAGCCTTATTGTTTGTTTACCTCAGTTTGTGTGCCCCACCTCAGTGCCCACAGATTCAGCCACCTGTGCACAGCTCTGTAACTGGCCTAAGCCACCCAGGGGGTTTAACTTAGATAACCAGTTAGGGATAAACCTCGCATATCTATCGGAATCCATTATGATGTTCAGTTTGTGGGGATTCCCTTGGAAATAAATTTTAAAATGGGGTCTCTTTTTCTTTCCAACTGTGCTCTGTGGAATGCCAGGTTTCTGAGCAGGCTGTTAGGAGCTCCTAGTGTACATAATGTGATTGACAAGAAGGTGACTCTGGACACCTACATCTGCCCTTCCCTAAAACCTTCCAATATTTTTTGATATATTAAGCATTTGCATAAGATTTTGTGTAAGCAAAAGTTTATTTTACTAAAAATTGATATTTTAAACCTGAGAATTCTTATGAATCAGATCTTTGAGCATGTAATTCTTTTTGATCTAGACCATGACTTTCAGAAAATTGTAATTTCTGAATGTCATCTAGAGGCTCATAGAGTCTAGTTAGTGGTAAAACTAGGGCTGCATATAAACCTGGTTTATGTTCAACTTTCCAAATAGTAAGAAAATATAAATTACTAATTATATATATGTATGCTTCAGTTAACACAATACATGTATCCTGCAAATAATGTGTATAAATTTGTTTTCCTGTACACCAGTGAGATTACCTGTTTAAGGGGCACATTAATAATTTGAGGGAAAGTTTTCCATACATTTGGATTTTTTCCAGATTATATGCAGGTATAGCCAGCAAGACAGTAGTTCTTCCTTTAATTGTAACCTAACAAAGTCTATTGTGAAGAGGGAAATACTGTTTCCCTTTTCAAAATTGTTCAGGGCAATGTTTACATCATGAGGATATATCTGGTTAGACCTGTTGAACCAGAACTTCCAGGAGCGGGGAGCAGACATCTGTACTCTAAAATCACGCCCAGGAGGTCTTGAGTAATCAATCAGATTTGAAATCACTGATTTGGCCTATTACATTTTCAAACGTGAAAAGCTGGCCCCTTCCCAAGGAGTCTATTTCATCTTTGCAAAAGCTTTCTAATTCTTTCAGGCACACCTTATGCCAACCTGAGTCAAATGCTTTTTTGCAGGCACAAAAAGAGGCTGGGGAGAGATCGTTATGGTCAAACCGTTGCCTTTTCCATAACAGTCTATGTGAGTGTCACGTGAGGCATGGAGTCTTCCCTTACTCATCTCTGCATGAAGATGTCTCACTCGCCTTCACATACCCAGCCCTCTACCTGGCACATCCTAGATGATCAGCATTTGTGTTGCTTTCAAAAACTAAGAGGGACATACATGATCCAAGTTCAATGGTAAAAAACTCTCATCAGCCATCAAGTTTTTGTCTTCTTTTTATTTAACCCAGTTGCTTCTCAATTTTTAGACATTGATTTATTTCATTCTCCCTTAGGTTCCTTGGTAGCATTTTGCTTCCTTCTCCTAACTCCACTTTTGGTATCTCTCCATAGTCCCCATTTCTTAACGATTCCCTTCTTGATCTTCTCTCACAGGCACAGCCAATCAATCCTTCATCCTCTCCTCAACTTCCCAGAAGACTATGAGTCCTTAGAGTGTAGAAGCTCTCCCGATGCTGCTCCCAGACCATGACCCATGCTGGCAAAGCTTCTTCTCCCATGTGGCTGCATGTTTCATGAGGAGAGCTACTAAAATGCAGGCAAGCACAAAGACTTAATTGCTTGCTAGTGGGCACTCAGCCAACATGCTGTTAGCAGAATGAAACCCAATCTTAAGAAAAAGTGCTGAACCCCTGCTCTGGATCACCCAGCCCCATATGGAATGCACGTGTTTTTTGAGGAGATTTAGGCACGAAGATCTTTTTTTCCACTCTTTTGCATGGTGATGTCAATCTATGGGTTGCTAAAACATTTTATTCTTAATGTAATAGTTCTCTCTGCAGACAACCTTAAGAGACAACTCTGTACTTCCTCTCCCAACTCATGACAGGGACAATTAATATATTCTCAATTTTTTGTTCCACTCTGAGAACATTACTTTCATGTTCTTTGCAACGAAGTTTTCCTTTTAAGAATTTCTACATTGACATTTTAAGATTGTCACTGCCTGGTTCTGATGATTTGCTAAATATTTAGTCTTTGCTAATTAATCTCCCTAAACCTTAGTTTACTTATCTTTATAATGGGAAAAATAATAATACCTTCCAGATATGGTGGCTGGGAGGGTTCCATGAGATTAAAGCTCTTGCCAGTCCCTGACACAAAGAAAATGTCTGAGAAATATTGGCTCTTAATATTGTTGGTAAAAATAATAGTCTAATAGCTTTCTCATTGTAAAAGCATCTCAATATATAACATAAAATATTAACACGTGCATTCTGGTGTTTGGGGGCTTCAGCCTTCTTTGTTTTTATCTCTCATGTCCAGGATTACATTTTGATATATTTCTACTGCATCCTTTTTTCTAAGGAGATTAAAAACCTTTCTTCACATTACAAGTAACAAAAAACAGACAAGCAAGATAAAGAGAAATAAGGGTCCCTAGACTTCTCCTTTAAATTTTAATATCACAGTGCTATTGTCCAAAACTTTAGCTCTGTATTCCTCTCTGAATCCTAGAATACTGCAAACTTCCCATCACTGTTAAATGATTAAGATGAGTTGAGTATGAACTTTATTAGGTCCTGCAGTGGTTCAGAGAATGAGACATTCACATTAGTCGCTAAAATTTACAGTTGTAAAGGTAAGTTTGCATTTCACTTTGAATATCATCCTCTCCCCAAAGCTTGTAATTATCTTTTGTCACACATGGGGCTGGAAAGGATTGTTCCCAATGACCCAGAGCTGTACTACCAGCATCAAAGTCCCCATTTGTATATTTCTTAGGAGTTTTAGAATGCCTTAATGCAAGTAGGATACCCAGTGGCCCACCTTTATATCCCAGACTTCCCCTAGGAGCATTAAGATTATACTCTTCCTAGGATATATTTTCCATTGGCTATAATAATAAAACTCCATAGAGGGGCACCTGGGTGGCTCAGTCATTAAGCGTCTGTCTTCGGCTCGGGTCATGCTCCCAGGGTCCTAGGATAGAGCCCCGCATAAGGCTTCCTGCTCCACGGGAAGCCTGCTTCTCCCTCCCCCCAACCCCCTCCGCTTGTGTTCCCTCTCTCACTGTGTGTCTCTCTCTGTCAAATAAATAAATAAAATCTTAAAGAAAAAAAAAAAAACTCCATAGAAGCAATGTCAGTGGTTTCTGTTGTCAGTTTCTATAATATGAAACTATTTATTGATATATCAGTTTTAGCACAGAAAGACCTCATCCCAGAACTCTCATTAATATCAGCAATTTATACATATAAGTTCTACATCCAACATTAAAAATTACTTTTGTCATTTTCATGGTAAACATTAAGAGACAGATTTGATGAGAAAGACATCATCCGTATGACAATTTGATATCTTTGAAAATCAGGGTAGACCATTTAAATTGCTAAGTTCAATAAAATGCCATTAAAGATATCTTATTCCCTTTCTCCCCAACCAATTCTGAACCCAGGAAAGGGTTACCAAGAAAGCTTGAATAGTGTCTTGTTTAACTTTGAATCAGATATGGCTCCATTTATTTCTTCAAAAAATGGTTAGAATTAATTAATATTAATCTATAATCACATTGATGGAAAAATTAATGGAAATTTTAATAAAAATATAACCTTAACAGGATTTGAAGTTGTCCTTTTGAATATAAAGCCAACACTTTATCCACTAAGCAACTGGTCTTCTGCTACCAGCTGATGAAATTGTAAAAATTAACTACAGAATATTTCTTCTTTTGTTCTATGTGCATAAGAGAAATGTTTTTGAGAACTACAAAGAAAAAGACATTAAAAATTAAAGTAAATATAGAAGTTAATCAAGCCTATTTGATATAGAATGTATATTTATTTAGGGAATTAAGGTGTTTGTTCATCCAAACAGATCTTATTCTCTCTCCTACTCTATCAAGGCTTTGGATTATATTTTTTACACTATAGTTTCTGAGAAGACCTGCTAATCCTAATTAATAGGTCAAATTATTTCGGATTACTGAAGTCTGGAGAAATATAAAATGACAGGTCAGTATTTGGCATATTAAATAATTTTGTTTAAGGAAAAACTGCAATATTATGAAAATCAGTGCAATATTAAAACTATAATGTTAAACGTGTATTTCCTGAAATATAATCACATTAATTTTCTTTATATACTGTGTGCTATATAATATTGAGCAAACTAACCCATACATAGTGAACACTTATTAGAAACCTATGATTATGAATTAAACTTTTATCTTTTTCACCATTTATTGGATATTTATAACATTAGATACTGTGCATTAAAAATAATACAATGTATGTATAATATAAACTATTATTTTTGCCATTGTATTTATTTAGTGCTTGCCAATATTTCAATGCCAATACTGAATGTTAAAAGCTCTTTTTTCCGGCATTATATCATCCAGAGATCCATATCTGAAGGCACTTCTTCATAGCTACAGAATAATAACTTAGCTTTATAGTGATAACCCTAAACCAAACAAAATATCCTGAAAGCCTTTTTAAATTTTCAAAGACAAAACGAATATGAGAAAAATGTAGTAATAAGTACACTTTTGTTATATTCTAGTAATTTGAAAATTGATAATTCATGTATATATGGTTACTCTCTGCAAAGCACTATTTTTGATCAACTAAAACAATGAATACCTGACTACATGCAATGACAGAACTGACAGTTCTTGCATGATAATTAGATCCACTGGTGGACATTCAAAATGAAGCAGAAACAAAGATTCTGACTTCTTTTCTGTTTAATTTTACAATTCAAGTCATGTTTATAATCAGTGATGTGGTAAATAATCTTGTCTCGTTCTCCCTTCCAACTACCTGATTTCTTGGAAGCAGCGTCTTTATTCCAAAAGCATAAGGAAATGAGAAACGTAACTGAAAATTCCACTGATTTTCGGAGCAAGCAGCTTTTGTCATGAAGTATTCCTCAGTTTAAATATTTTCCTTAACACTGGACAAGAACTAGCCTAGAGCTGCAGCCTCCAGGATCTGGGACTCAATGGGGACTTGTAGGAGCCAATTCCCCTCCTCAATAAACACTGAAGCCTTTCTCTTAAATATGTCCCCTTGTATTATTTGACTCGATAGTTCCCATTTTATTTTCTTGCTGCCAATATAAAATGTGTGAAATAATATTGCAGATGCAAAATGCTTACATACTCTAGCCATGACTGAAGGTAAAACAAACAAATGAATAAACATAAATAAAGTATACTTCGAGAAAAAATGTACATCTTATACCTAGAGACTGATAAAACTTTGATATTGACAAAGCCAACCCATATAATTTAATCTGTTCAAAGAGCATGTGTATGTTCATGAGTTCATTCATTGCAAAGAGACATTGTTGGTTGTCACAATTCTCTGGGGTTTGGGTACTGGCTTCTAGTCAATAGAGGTCAACGATCCTGTTAAACATCCTGCAAGGCACAGGACAGTCTCCACACAAAGCATGACCCAACACAAAAAGATCAATACTACTGAGGTTGGAAACTTGCCTTATGCCCAGTGAAATTTGGCTAAATCCCACTTAATGTAAGTCATCTTCAATTTTCCACGTCATTTCTTTCTCCACTAGATTCAAACGAAGAATATATGATACAATATAGGTCTTCGAAATGGAAGAACTGATGCACTGCTGATTTTGAATGTAAAATTGTTGTGCCTAAGAGTACACAAAAATACCAGAAAGAGTTGTTCAGTGTTCGCCACTGTCAGCCCTCCACCGCAGACACCCCATCTGGTGCAGTCTGATATGGATAATAATGGTGGAGTGTTCTCGCTGTCTTGACTGTAGTCATTACTGTGATGTTATTTTAGGACTAAGTAGTGTTTGCCCATTGGACCATAAACGTGTGTCATGTAAATACAGGTTTTAGAACACACAATAGTCTGTCCATGTGTAGAAATATGCAGGGAAAAAAAAAAACCTCATAAAATGCTTTTTAATATTATTTGTTGGGCATGTGAAGTAATTCCTTTTCAAAGTTAAATCACTTGGAAAAAAGGGAGCTTCTCTTTTCAAAGACCCCGTAAGTAATTATGCTGCATTATACATCATTCATATGTCAATGCAAATTTTGTTTTTAAATGGAAGGAGTTTTGAATGACATGGTACCAAGCAAATGTCCAACATTAACCAAACCTTTTATTTATTTATTTACTCTCACCTGAATTGCTCTTTGAAATTGAATTGGGGGTAGGGGTTTAGTATTTATATAGTCAGCAACCTCATATTTGACACTTCATCCTAGAATTAAATTCTGAACACCGAAAAATCTCATAGAAAAGAAATTACAAATGACAACAACCTTCAAAAAAATCCTTAACAACAGTTGAGACCCTTTTCTCAGTAGATATTATATTTATATTGACAGCAAGAAATAAAATGGGAAATATAAAAGGCCAAAACAGTATTTAAAAATTCTATACTTTGAATCATACATAGAATTGTATACTTAAAAGTGTGTGATTATATTGTTGGAAGCTTGAAATATATGCTGTGTTGAGCCTTTTTCCCCCATCCCTTAACAATGATGAACATTTTCTTATTGAGATCAATTTATAATAATGACAGTTAGAGAGTAAAATTTATAGTTATGTAAAATGAAACTGTCCAGATTGGACTCAGTGACTTGATGATACACAGAACAATCGGAGTTATTAAAATGGTGGGTGGCCTTATAGACCCTCAGATGCTTCTCAAAACAAATCATCTTGACAGGAAGAAAATCTTACAAAATGAAGTTTATATGCCTTCTGCTCTTTATAGACATTTTAAACTTGAGAAACAACTCTAGAGAATTATTGGAATTTTATTCTTCAAAAATAAAAAGGTACAATTTCTGCAAATATTCATTACCCTCAGACTTTATTTAACTTCAATATTTTAAGAAATGTGTGGAAGAGATATAGATAGATGATAGATATAGATAGATAGATGATAGATGATAGATAGATAGATAGATAGATAGATAGACAAATAGATGATAGATATTTTCCTTTGCCACATTTCCCATCATTTAGAAGAGAGTTAAACCCATTCTAGTAAGAGTCAGTTTTACATTTGATTTTGTTAACAAATATATATGTCAAACTAGCAACTGCTTCAAATTCATTCAAGTTCTGTCCTTTAGGTGTTTAAATTGAAAAGAAAAAGTGATAAAAATACCACTTTATCTGTTCAGTGATATATTCCTAGTTATAAGAACTACTGACCAGTTTTATCCATTTCTATAACATGCATAAGTTTTCAATTCTTTGACATTGTTGCTCAAGAAAATATCACTGATGGGGCGCCTGGGTGGCTCAGTCGGTTAAGCGACTGCCTTCGGCTCAGGTCATGATCCTGGAGTCCCGGGATCGAGTCCCGCATCGGGCTCCCTGCTCGGCAGGGAGTCTGCTTCTCCCTCTGACCTTCCCCCCTCTCATGCTCTCTCTCTATCTCATTGTCTCTCAAATGAATAAATAAAATCTTTAAAAAAAAAAAAAGAAAAAAAAAAGAAAATATCACTGATAAGTTAATCTAAGACCTATTCAATAATATGATATTTTACTTTCCCTGAATAGATCTTCTTCCATTAAAGAAAAATACCAACTGGTGAGAGCTGAGATGGAGAATTCTAAAACAAGACTGTCATACTCGCTTTGGCAATGCATATACTAAAATTGAAATGATACCGAGAAGATTAGCATGGTGCCTGCACAAGGATGACACACTAAAGCAAGACCGTCACATTGAATTTCCCGCTACAGTGTACTGCCTGGGCATCCTTAGACAGGTTAAGTAACTACCTGTGATTGAGTAGCCTCATCTCTAAATGCTGATGGTAAGAGTTCCTACCTCATAGGATTTTTACAAGGAGTAAATGATTTAATATATATGAAGATTTTGAAACAGTGCCTAACATAGAGTAGCACTGTATAAGAATTAGCTCTTTTTGAAAATATTTCTTTTTTATTTTTTCTTCATTTGAAGAATAAATGTATCATCCTTGAATAGAGCTATAATTTGTTAATTGTGTGTTTGTTATGGGTACCACAGTAAGTTACCCCAAGCAATCTCAGGTTTAGATATGAACATCTTCTACTAAACTAGTAAAAACACTAGCTTTTGCAAAAAGACTAGGATAACTAAATTTAGTGTTGAAGTCCTAGCAAAAATGTCCAGTATAAACTATAAGTAATATTCAGGGTTTTATTTCCCAGTACTTCTATATGATAGGTTTGTTTTTTCATATGTAATAAGTCATAAAGAGTAAGGGTACCTGAAGGGAAAACCAAAAATAATTTCCAATTTGCGAAGTTCAATTTAAGGTATAAGGACATACATAAATATTAGACCTGTACGGTTTTGTTTGCCATGTGATTTGTCAAATATACTCTCTCTTTTCCATCGATGCCCTTACCAAGTAGTGTTTTTCTAAAAAATAGATTAGTCAATTGGCCCAATTGTAAAATAATTTGAACAACATTGAGTATCCCAATTTTATCTGATGTGCACGGTATAAGATCTAAAAGTGGAGTTTTAATGACACTTGTGGTCATTTTAAGATTTACATTAAAGTTAAGATGCTTTAGGACTAAGCGGCAAAGAGCATCCTAATAGTCAGAACCTAACAGTCATGACCTAATAATCTGGTTTTCTGTCAGCCTCAGCAACCTAATTTCATGCTACTTCCTCCTTTGCTCACTAATCTTCAGCCACAATGGCCAATTTTTATTTTCTCAAGTGAACTAATGTCCTTTATTCCACAGAGATTTAAGACGAATACTGTTTCAACTGCCTAGAATAGTTTTCCTCCATCTTTTCATCTATTCAGCATGTCTCTATTGGGATGTAACATTAGCTGTCACCTCTTTCAACCTCTAAAATACATCGTCATCTCATTATATTATCTTTTTTAAAAGATTTTATTTATTTATTTATTTGAGAGAGAGAGAGCGCACTCACAAGCAGGGAGAGGGGCAGAGGGAGAAGGAGAAGCAGGCTCCCCACTGAGCAGGGAGCTCAACATGGGGCTCAATTTCAGGACCCTGGGATCATGACCTGAACCAAAGACAGATGCTTAACCGACTGAGCCACCCAGGCACCCCTCATTATATAATCTTATACCTGCTGGTACTTTTATTGTGTAGGATTAATTTAACATTGTAGTTCATTATTTTTTCATGACTTCTTCCCCAGTAAACCATAAATTTCATGAAGAATTGGACCTTGTTGTATGTTCAGTTCTGTTCTCTATTGAAATGACATTGATGCCCTCACCTCAACAAAATGTGTACTGATATCCTACTCTTCTCTTCTGACTTTTGACTAATTTGAAATGGCGAGTTTGACAGTTGCACTTAATATGGTCCAGACAGAAGTCCTGACCTGCTCCCATCCCACCTAAATTCTCCACTAGAGATGAGAATCTTCATCTCTTACAAAGAATACTTCCATTCAGCTACTGGTCAAGCCAGAAACCTGGAAGTCATCCTTGATACCTCCCTTTTCCACACCCTCCATTTCTAAGTCATCACTAAGTCCTATCCTCTGTATGCATCAAATGTATGTAAATAGGTTTGCATGTCTTCTCCACAATTGCGACATGTATCATTCAGGGTCCTGCCATAAAAGAGTAACCCACTTAGGGTGGGTAATATGAAGGAAATGTTTAATGAAATCATATTTAAAAGATAGGGTAAGTAAGTTTTCTGGAAACCAACCAGAAATACTTCAAGATCCCACAGCTAGGAACAAGCAACAGGAAGCTGTTGACAATGTAGGCTGAAAGGACAAAGGGAAGTTACTGGAAACTAGAAAGGCTAGCTCCATGGTGAGAGATGTCTGAGATAAACCATGTCCTCTGATAGAAGAAGAGAGGTCAAGGCACAGAAGAAGCAGGGGAATAAAAACCAAACTTCATTCTGTTGCCAACCTCAAGTCACAGGCTGATATTTCCCATTAGCTAAACCAAAGTGGAATTTAAAAGACAAAGAAACCCCTTGATGTCATGCATAATCATTAGTATTTTGGGGGTCATAAGGCATGGACAGAACAAACTGAAAGTATTCTGCAAACCATTTTTCTCCTAGCCTTTGTCGTTTCTTACCTGAACTATTGCAATGATCCACTAACTGGTTTACCTACTTTCTCTGTCACAAATACCTGTACTCAATTCTCTTATAGCAGTAAGAATTCTGTTCTTGGATTGAAACCTATATCAAGTTTTTCTGCCTAAAATATTTCTCAGTATTTATCTTTTACTCTCAAACTCCTTGTTTTAAAATTGTATAACTTTTATTATAAAGGTTAATTTTCTTATTTTTTTTTTCCACACTAGACTGAGTTCTATGAAGGCAGGCATTACCTATTTTCATCTTTGAGTCCTCTATCAATGTGACTAGAACACACTAAATGCTAAATAAATATTCTATGAATTAATAAATTTTAGAAAACAGCTTTGTATTTTTAAAAGCTGCCCAAGAGGGGTACCTTGGTGGCTTAGTTGGTAAAGTGTCTATCTTTGGCTCAGGTCATGATCTCTGGGTCCTGGGATAAAGCCCCACATCAGGTTCCCTGATCAGCAGGGAGTCTGCTTCTCTCTCTCCTTCTGCCCCCACCCCCTCCCCCGCTTGTGCTCCCTGACCCCTCAATTAAATAAATAAATAAATAAATAAATAAATAAATAAATCTTTAAAAGCTTCCCAGGTGATTCTAGATTTTAAAAAAAGGTTATTGGACAACTGATCTTCTAATGCTCTAGACTGTAAAGAGAATAATTAGTAAAATTAATCCTTACCCATTTGATTCATTTATTATATGTTAAATAGAAACTCACAATGTGTTCATAAAATGTGATTCTTTACTAGGGCTTGGCTAAGTCTATTTATTTATTTTTTTCTAGTTCTTTTTTCCCTTTCAGATACCAGGTTTAACCTTCCTTAGGAAAATCAAGTATTTCTCCCTTTTAAAAGCTCATACATGAACAACCTGATGGTGAACCAGTTCACATTTAATCTTGGATTTGAGGACCGGAAATACTTCCCAAGGGCTTTAATGCCTTCTCATTATCAGATAGCATAGAAGAAAAAATTATTTTCTACAATTTAAAAATGTAACATTTTTGTATATCTAAGAACTACCATAGGGCTGAGGTCATTTCATTGAGCATTTTAATGTTAAATTGTTTTTTTCTTTTCCTTTGGATCACAGGCCCTGGGGGTTCTACATACCTGGCTCTGACCTTTTTCCATTTCATTTATGATAATTTTTTTAAATAAATTGTTTCCATTTCATTTGTTATAAGGACAATATTTTCTTATCTGTGTTCAGATGTTTATATACATTTGATATGCATCTGCCTGTTGTAGTATTGAAACAATTCCATTTTGGTGACACATTCTCTAACACCCCCTTTGCCAAGAAATGTTCATATTTCAAAATCTACTATTTTGATAGATAAACAATAATATATTAGTTAACCACTATAGTATTTTGGGACATGAATACCTCTTGTGATCTCTAGGTATTTTAATAAAATTATTTCAATACACTTATGTAATAAATAAGGAATATATATATGTACACATATATATATGTGCCTGTGTAAGTAAGTAAAAATACTTATGTTTCAGCATAGAGATGAATAATGGCTATATATTTTACCTCATTCCTCTCCTTAAAAATGAAATGTAAGTAAAATCCCTAATTTACTGAAAATAATTGTGTAAACAGCAATTTATTAGAGAAATTCTCTTATCTTCTGCATTTAATTTTGAAAAGGGCACTAGCTCTAACACCTAATCTCCAGCATTTCCATTAGCAAACTGCCCTCCCCTGTGTCTGTATGTATTAAAATCCATCCTAGGTTATAATCAAATATTTGTGTAATTATTCTTGGCAAAGTTAGAGGTTGCAAAGCACAAGATACATATAAAACTGTAGTGGCATGTTTTCATTAGTGAATTTATAAAACCTGGGGTATTTCTTTATTACAGTCCCCAATAGGTGAGTTCTATTATTAAAATAATACCACTAAGATTTGCAGAAAAATTATGACCCCAAATTTTGATTCCAAATTATTCAATTTCTACCTCCTCCTAAATGCAGTCATTACTGATACCGTTGTTTCTGTTCCTGTTTATTCTACTATAAATTTAAGGGTTAGATAATTTGATTTATTCCACAGTTCCTTAATTGAAATGAAGCATGTCCATCTAATCTTTCCAATATGATTGTACTTTCCACAAAGACAAGGAAACGCCTTATGTCCTTTGCATCTCTCATGATTTCTAGCACAGTTCTAGACATGAATAAATATTCAATAATTATATATTATTTACTCTGTATACTTATACAATCCTAACTGATTGTTAAGATATATTATACTGTTTATTTAACAATGCTGGGGGTGATAAACTAAAATCAAACCTCTGGCATTTACTTAAGGAGAATCTTCAGAGTCATTTACTTAAGGAATCTATTTTGCCAGGTCTTTTCTTGGTGTTAAGTGTGATCAATATATCCTGACTGCTAATGGCAGTAATAAGATTACTATCACTATCAACCTTAAGACTTCAAAAATGAAAGGAAGTAGAATCTTGAAGCCAAGTGCTGTGGGTCATGGGGGTAGGAGGAGTAGAAGCTAGCCCCTCTATCTTGCCCTACTATCCTGTGTGGCACAGGTAATGATGAGTGAGAAGGCAGCAGCCTCTAGACAAAACATCGCAACTCCAAAATGTGAGGGCTCTGAGTTTTATTTTTACTTGTGTTATCATAGACTTGATTACAATTTTAAATTAATAAATAAATATTTCTTTAGTATTGCTAAATTAATACACTGTGTTAAAATTTTGTGGGGTATTATATTATTTTTCTCCATTTTAGATTCTTTTGACCCTCCAGATATTTGATGGAGCAAATGCTTTTATCCTTAATCTGATCTTGATAATGAGTAGTAAAAATTGATGTTCTAAAGATGTATCTATCTACATTACTTTTTATTGCAAAATTTACATTCCAGTCTTAGGTGATCTGCTCTGTTTTAAAATGAATCTAAATATTAAGTCCTGGGGAAGAATAACACTTAGGGAAAAAATGTTAAAATATAGCAGCTAATGTTAAAACTTACTAATACTTGCTTATCTACAAGTGTTAAAAGGGAAAGGTTTTCCAACCATTATAAGATGTTACAGTGTTAATCCACATTTCAATAAGTTTTTAAAGGCAATTCTAGAACTGTCAAGGACCTGCTCTTAAGCTTGAGAGAAACCTACAAAGGAATGCTGACAGTTTCATTTTATGTGACATGAAAGCATTATTTTATCAAGAAAATGTTCTTAGTTCCTCAGCCATTTGAGCACTTTACACTGCAGATTCTCAGAAAGTTCCACAGATACTCTTTAGTGCATGGAACTAAAATATTACCTATGAAAATATCCTGAGATATAAAATTAAAGAAGTGGTCTGAATAAGCAAAGGTTCCTCTATTTCACTTGGTTCTATCTCAAAACTATAGCAAAGTCGGAAGCTTTGAATAAAGCACTCATGTTTGAAAATCCCAAACTTTGAAGGAGGGATTTAAAAGTATATGCTAAAGTATGTTTAAATGTTTGCTAAAGACTTACAAACTAGAAGAGTCACATTGTAAGCAACCCTTGGATTTTATAATATAGGCTTGATAGAAGCACCACATTCCTGGTTCTGATACCCTCCTAAAATTAAGAAAAGTTTTGTGATTTTTGTTGTTGTTACTGTTGTTTGTTTGTTTGTTTTTCGTTTTTGTTTTTGTTTTTCTCTGAGGCAGCAAAGAATTCTTGACCCAGATAGGCCAGAGTTCTACAGATTTGGGCACAAATGATAACCTCTAACTTCTAATTATTTTGTATCCTTTCTCTTTTCCTATTCTACCCCTTATTACACTGTTTCCCAAAGTATAGCAAGCTTATCACTGACAGTTGATAAGATGAGTAGAGGCAGTGAATGAACAGATTTTATTATTTAAGAATTGAGATAGTTGCACACTTGCTTTAACATACATTATATAAAAGATAATCAACACATTAAAAATACCTTAGATACTATTCCTTGGGAATATAGACAATATTTAGGTAATATAAATGTTCAAGATTTTGAAAAGGAGTTGATTTAAAGAAATATATTAAATAAGTACTTGTTTAGGTAGCACATAGCTATGGCAAATGTGAAGGTGGGACAGAAATGTCTAAACTAGAAGAGACACTGTCCATGGTACTCATTGTTCTCATTCTTCTCAAAGATAAGTTATCTCATGCTGAATCCAAGTAAACATTTTATCCTTTGAAAGGTTCTGATACTGCTGTAAAAATATCTTCAGCCATCTCCAATGACACTGTATTCCAAAGCAAGC
Source organism: Neomonachus schauinslandi (assembly GCF_002201575.2). Taxonomy (NCBI): domain Eukaryota; kingdom Metazoa; phylum Chordata; class Mammalia; order Carnivora; family Phocidae; genus Neomonachus; species Neomonachus schauinslandi. The sequence continues at coordinate 110,185,294 of NC_058405.1, forward strand.
CTTTTACTAAATCATTAAGCCTGATGTCAACAGCTGTGTGATAGTAGGAAATAACACCAGTAAAATATTTTGTCTTTCATCTTTCAATCAATGAAAACTATTAATTTTCCACTCTAAAACAACTCTCCCTTTCTAGCTTGGTCTTGCAATTTTATATTTAGCCATTAATTAATCAAAAGTGCGAGGAAGAGGGATTTTATTTACTTATTAAGGGAACTTGCATCCCTAACTCATCTACATGTTCTTCCATAACTTTCCATGATGCATTTTAACTCCTATCAATGACTTCCATACAGATTAATCTTTTAAAAACAAACACTCTTTTACTGAAGCTCATTAAATATTTTAATAGATTTGTGGACAGCACTTGCTATATCCCAGGCTCTATGCTAAATACACAGATTATCTCATTTTTGTCATCTCCTTATACCAAATCTACTAAATACAGACGAGAACAATGAGACAATAAAACATCAAAGGTCTTGTGGTCACTCTGGGAATGACACTGGTTTCAGTACCCTTAACTTTTGCCACTGCATTACATTATTTTGATATACAAATCCGATATCAAGACTTACAGTGAATCCTCTTTTATATTTATCCTCAGCATGTGACAACATCGATCACTCTCTCAATTTTGAATGCCTGTTTTGCTTGATCTTGTGATGCTCCCCGCTATTGATTTCCTTTTCACTTTTCTCAAAAATTACATTCTCCTTTGCTGATTCATCTGCCTCTTATTGCTTTTATGAATGAGCCTTGCACAAGGTAGCATAATTAACCTATCTCTATGCTTACATTGTGTATTCATTATTTAGCATGTCTTTAATATCAACTCAACATTTGGGACAACAGAATGAAAATATTATCAAAACACTGCTATTACTCTTTGCAGAGTAACCGGTGTGATTTTTTTCCCCACTAGGTTGGTATACTAAATCATATCCTATTTTGTTCTTAAATTAATCACTTAGGTTTATATATTTAGCAGAAACTATAGCTACTGCTTATCTTGTTTTACTGTACTTCCAAATACCAGAAGGGAGAAAGAGAGTAGATCATTCTCAAAGAGAGAAATAAGATCATTCTTTCAATGACAATGGTATTATTAGTAGCCCAGGTGCCTACTCAGGTCAAATGGCACTTCCATGTGTGCTACTGGAGTTAAAATTTAAATTAATATTAACATTAGTTTATACTTAAAAGTTTAGTCATTCTCCCATAAACATAAACATTAAGCAAAGGTCTCAGGGCCTTCTGCTCACCCAATATGAACAGCCTTTGAGCTCATGTAACCACTCTGGATATCAACTTCTCATGTGATTATTTCTTCTCTAATGATTTAATATGCTTTCCAGGACAGCAAAATTTAATTGGGAATGTTATAGTCAATGAATAGAGAAGCTTAATGAGCATTGGTTCTCAAAAAAGAATGGGTTAGGGTCTTTGTCATTGCCTCTCAAGAGACTCAGAGACCGCTATATAAATATAACAAATTTACTTCCAAATAACACAGAAGATTGGTGGAGGCAAGCCATACTCCCCTGAGGCAATGGGATCCATACAAATGTTGAGGGAAGAATCAAAGAATATCTGTTTCACTATGCTGGAATGTACTTGCTTAGTATCTCTTGGCATGGTCCCTTAAAAATAAAAATTAGTCTCTTTTCACTAGGTATCCTATCAGAGTTCATACATTAAGTGAGGCGTGCTTGTATAAATAGAGGAAAGCATTGCTATTTCAACTTCTTATTCCAGAGATTTTCTCTAGTGAGATTACAAATTTTTTTTTTAAAGATTTTATTTATTTATTTGACAGAGAGAGACGGAACACAAATAGGGGGAGTGGGAGAGGGAGAAGCAGGCTTCCCGCTGAGCAGAGAGCCCGATGCGGGGCTCGATCCCAGGACCCTGGGATCATGACCTGAGCCGAAGGCAGACGCTTAACGACTGAGCCACCCAGGCGCCCCGAGATTACAAATTTTGATTAGGAAATCCTTCATTAAAAAAAAAAAAAGAAACACTTTATAGACAATCACTACTATGAACCAGGTAAAGAATAGATAAAATGCTCAGTTTGTGAAGTTAAGATAAATTAGAGGATGAAGGAGGAGAGTAAAAGAAAGCTTTTGAAAGAAGAGAACAAGTCATGAAACTTGCTGGAAGACTAGAGCCTGTGGAGAAATATTGCTTGTTGAAAGTTTCTAGTCATAGAAGGTCCTGAGTACTTTCACGAAATGGAATGTCAAGGGGAGCCTGGGTGGCTCAGTAAGTTAAGCATCCGACTCTTGGTTTTGTTTCAGGTCATGAACTCCGTGTTCTGAGATCGATCCCCGAGCCCTGTGTCAGGCTTCACGCTCAGCGAGGAGTCTGCTTGAGATTCTCTCCCTCTCCCTTTGCCCTCCCTTCCTCTCTCTCTTTCTCAAATAAATAAATAAATATTTTTTTAAAGACTCTCTCTTTCTCTCCTTCTGCCACACTGTTTCTCTCTCTCCCTTAAATAAATAAGTAAATCTTCAAAAAAAGAAAAAAGAAAAAAGAAAAACCTCCTAACCCAGCATCTTATGCCAGGGAAATTTGGGAAAATGACTATCTGGGTTCCCCCAAAAACAAAGCCTACATGGACAAATAGTTGTGCCCAAGTAGTTTACTTATTTAATATGTGATTCAAAGGAGGAGAAGTGAATAGGGAGAATGAGAAAAGGAAGGAGGAAAACACAGAGTAATAGCACATCATCAAGATCCTTAATATAGGCCTTTATTCCTTCATGGTCTGGGAGAGATGTGCAGGTTATCTCTGAAACACAGGAGTCTGGAGTCCTCTGATCACTGATCCTGTTTCCCATTGGTTGAGGTGTTAACTATTCCATTCATGGACTACACTTGTGTCTGGGTTAGTTAGCCCCCAAATCATCAAAGACAATCTTGCCACAGAAAGCAGAAAAACACCCACAGAAAAGTGAGTGCCTGGGGTAGGACAATGGCAGCTTCCCGGAAGGTAGTATAGTCCACCTTTCAGTGGTTGAAATCTGACATGGGCTACAGAGGTAAGCTAAAATGAGTAGTTACTGTATGATACAAGATGAAATAAAAGACTAAACATCAGGACATGAAATGAATTAGTTCAGCAAAAGCAAAAATTCAGAACCTGTTGTGTCTAGAGGAAATGTTAAGGTCACCATTATCTCTGAAGATCTATGGAGAATTTATTGAAATCCTGGGTCTTCTCACCTTACCCATCATGGTGGGCCATCATGAGCATCTCCCTTAGATGACATTCAAGTTACCATGTTGAGTTCAGAGGTAGTCTTTTTCTTCAGACAAATCTTGAGAATGGTACTCTCTGTCTAAAATAGATGAAGGACTGATTTGGGCAATAATGTTTCTAAATTTGTTATATATTTAAAGTATTGTATTATGAATGTAATTATTATAAATTACTAAATAATCTGAGTTCCAAGAACTTTTTTTGTCTCCTTATAGAATTACCTCTTCATTTCTCACTATGGCACAGTATAAGCAGTTTATAACTAACAGTTATTATTTTTCTGAAATAATAGTAGTAATTATTAAGCATTTCTCAAGTGTTGCCAATCTTTTAAGTGATTTACATTTGTTAACAAAGTTAATTCGCACAATAATCCTCTGTAGGTGCTATTATTATCCCCATGCTTCAGATATGAAAATTAAGGCACAATGAGTTTAACTAATTTGTATAAATTCATCAGCTAAGAAGTGACAGCTGGAATTTAGGCCTGAGAGTCAGGGTGCAATCCAACCTATAAAGCACTGAATATTATGCCTTTTGAGACAAAACACAAAGTTCTTATAAATCAAGATCCAAAGTCATGTCTATACTATAAGTTGATTACATTGCAACCAATTTTTTTAAAAAGGCACCTAAATAGTTTTTCATTTCATAATAATAGTATTAACTTTTAAAATGATCTAATATGTCTCACCAGATATACATACAAAACACACTTTACTTTAGATTTCATTCATTTTTTGAAAATTTAACAATACAAAATAGGTCAAGCACCTTTGTTAATTAACTCTATTTCATTAAAATTATGTCCTCTGGTTTAAAATGCCTTCACTCTTGTGTGTTAAATTTATGTGGATGATCCATAAACAGTCCCTAATTAGTCACATGTGTATTCAGATGTGGGCTTGTGTGTTATAAACTAACACTGAAGTGTATAAGGAACTGTCAGTCAGATCAAAAGTCAACTGAAAATCATCCCGTTTGCAAAGCTGAGAGCCTGTCACAGTTAGTTAGTCATAAATGTTTAAAACAGCAACCAAACTTTTATTCTAATTGAGCATGAGTTGAAAGGCTACCCACTTTGATGTCTTTGCTTTTATCATTTGTATATAGCTACAAAAACTACTATTATGCTTTTTTTTTTAATCCCCCCTTGGAGTGGTAGACATTACTTAGTTCTGAAAATATACAGGTAGATCAATCTATAATTGCAAGGCCTTTGTACAATTTCCAGTTATGCCTATAATCTTCCACGTGCAAAAGTTCAAAAGTAAAATTCTTCCCTCTTTTTTCTCTATTTGATCTCTTTCTCCACCTATTTGTGATTCAAGCCATAAGGAACACATCTTTGCAATATTTAGAGAGCCATCATTTAAAATGTAATAGTCCTCTTATCCCACTTTTTCAGCCTTCAGTAGACACAAATCAAATAGATTTTTTCATTAATATTACACATTTTATCAGCAAAATTTAGTGGCATTAATGGCCCCATTCTAGAGATTTACGTATTGAGACTCAGAAGCGAAATGACTATCAAGGTCCTAGAGCAATCCATCTGGCAGTATGGCAAAGATTTCAAAGTGCCAGACCTGAACCTATTTCCATTCTTTTATTTTAGAATTTGAACACAAGTCCTGCATTCAGGGTCATTATCCTGTAATTTTATGGCCAACAAGGTTATCAGTTAAATAGCCAATGCCGGAAACACTCTTCAGACTACCCGGAGGACTGTAACTATCGCCATGTGTTTCACTTTTTATGCTATAAGCTCCTCAATAAATTATTATTTTTGTTCAAATAGTCAAATATCCTTTAAAGATATTTAAACAATAAGAAAAAATATGTATATTTACACATGTAAATGTCATTCTCTATTCTCTTTATTCTTTCGTGTAAATCTCAATTTTCGTCCAGTATCATTTTCTTTCTGTCTAAAAGACTTACTATAATATATCTTGTAGGGCAAGGGGCGCCTGGGTGGCTCAGTCGTTAAGCATCTGCCTTCAGCTCAGGTCATGATCCCAGGGTCCTGGGATCGAGCCCCGCATCGGGCTCCCTGCTCAGCGGGAAGCCTGCTTCTCCCTCTCCCGCTCCCCCTGCTTGTGTTCCCTCTCTCGCTGTGTCTCTCTCTGTCAAATAAATAAATAAAATCTTTAAATAAATATATATATATATATATATATATATATATCTTGTAGGGCAAGTCTGCTGGTGATGAATTTCCTCAGGTTTTATATGTCTGAAAATGTCTTTATTTTGCCTTCATTTTGGAAAATATATATGCCAACTATGAATTTCTAAACTGACAATCTTTGGTTTTCAGTGCTGTAAAGATGTGGTTCCATTATCTTCTCACCTGCTTTGCTCAGACAAAAAATCTAATGTCATTTTTATCTTTTTCCTCTGTATGTAACATGTCCTTTCTTCCTAAATATTTTTAAGAGTTTCTCTTCATACAAATTTTGAAGAATTGTATTATGATATGCCTCAGCATAGTTGTGTTTTTTTTTTTTTCCCATGTTTTTTGTGTTTGGAGTTCTTTGAGCTTCTTGGATTTGTGAAAGTATAGTTTTCATTGAGTTTGGAAAATTTGGGGCCATTATCTCTTTAAATATATTTTCTTTCTCTTCTTTCTTTCTCCTCCTTCTGGGACGAAAATTACCTCTATATTAGGCCACTTGAAGTTGTTCCACTGCTCACTAATAACCTCTTCATCTCTTTAAGTCCTTTTTTTCCCCTTGTTTTATTATGGATAGTTTTTATTGCTAAGTCTTCAAATTCACTATTATTTTCTTCTGCAATATCTAATCTGTAGTTAATCCCACACAGTGTATTTTTTTATCTCCAACATTATAGCTTTTATTCTTGAGATTTCATTCTGAATTTTTTCATTTTTTCCATTTCTCAACATAACTCTTTAAACATATGAAGTAGAGTCATAAAGACTGCTTGTTTTATGATAACTATTATAATATTGTTTTATTAATGATTTGCTATGTTCATTGTGTGTCAGTTTCAACTGACTCATTATTTTCCTCATTACGGTTCATATTTTCTTGCCTCTTTATTGACTGTTGGTCTTTGATTGACTGCCAAACATTGTGACTTGTTGGATGTTGGATATTTTTCATTTCTATGAATCTTCTTATACTTTGTTCTGGGATGCAATGGAGTTACTTGGAAAAAATCTAATATTGTTTCATTTATTTTGTCTGACTTTGTTGTTGTATGTTTCAAATGGAAGGGTGATTCCAGTCCCAGTTACTCCATCTTAGCCAGAATGAGGATGTTTGAGGATGAAAAACATAAGAACTTAATAAGTCCTAGACACTAATCTAAATGTTTTACATATACTAACTCATTGAATTCATACAGTAACTCATGAGGTAAGCATTATTATCTCCCAGCGATAGACATTGTTGGTTGCCTGCACAATATTATTATTATCTTTCTTTTATATTGTTAACAGAGGTTCAGATTATTTCCCAGGACATCATTCTGTCTCTGATGTATAAATCCACCAGAAATTACATCTACTTTTAATGAAATGTGTACCTTTCCTCATCTCCTAAATTCATTCAATAGTACCTATTTCAGAATCTTGGGAAAGAGAGCAGGATTCTTTTTAAGACTATTTTTTAAAGATAGAATACATTTCTCAGGAGGTCAAGTTCAGAAAACAGAATGATTGTTCGAGTGTAGTCCTCAAAACCCTTTTTAATTATATTTCCTAATTGTGTGTGGATGACACATACAAATTCCTTTCCTATTTCTCAATGTACATTTTCAGCTATTGCCTTTTTTTCTTTTTCATAATTTAAGAAAATTTTAATGAAATAACACTTTTTATCAAAAGATGATACCAAGGAATCACAAAATATTCAAAGCAATAAGTTCCAAGGATGTACTTCTTTAATACTATAAAATCTATTATCAACTAATCCCACACTCAGTTAATATATAACATATAACCATATGCACTCTAAAATAGTAGAAAGTTATATATTGAACCTTGCACTATCCTGATACTTATTAAATAACAAAAGTACAGAAACAGAGACAGAAAAGTATGAAAAAGTACATCTGTTAATGGTTGAGGGTATTTTTCTGATTTTCCCTTCTAGAAAACATCCATGAAGAGGAAATACAGGATAGATGCAGAATATCTTAAGGGAAAAAAAAAATACTGTGAACCAGTAAAAGAATAATTTACCATGACAATTAGACATATGGACAAAGATCCAACAAAAAACATAAGGTTGAAAATGTTAAATAATAATTTAGAAACATTGCCCACCAAGGTTTTTCTGCGATGTAAGTCCCCAGCATGAAAATACTTGTTGAAAGCTTTCATATTAAGACTATATATGCTGTATTTAAGTAAAGCACACAGAGAAAATGATATATGATTCCTGGAACAAATTGGTAGCTGCAGTTAAAATGGTGCCCCAAACTGTACTTTCAGGAATTAAATGGTAGGCAGATACAACCATCTTGTTGTATTTGGAATTAAACTGAGAAGAATATAAAACTGTGAAGTAATATAGAAGCAAAGATGAGAAAAACAGAATAAAGTTACTTTTAAATTCTTTATTATAAGGCTATGATATTTATAAATGTCAACTTCTAGTCCTTTACTCTAGGGAATGATACACCATGACCTCATGTTGGGTGGAAGCGATCATATTACCCCACTTCCTTGCAACTATTAAAGGTGGTTGCATTACCCAAGCTAGACATATCAATTCCCTTACTAGAATATTTAGTTTTAATGAAACTGGTGGGAAAAAGCTCTCTTCCATCTTTTATTGCCAAAGTATAAAGATATAGGTAGAACTACTAGTACATTTTTCTACACAAGTTGGTAAAAATGGATGAAGAAATGAGGTGACAAAAATGAAGAAAAAGGAAACATAGATTAAGAAAAGGAAAAATATCGGGACACCTGGGTGGTTCAGTCGGTTAAACAGCCGACTTTTTATCTCAGCTCAGGTCTTGATCTCAGGGTTGTGAGTTCAAGCCCCACATTGGGCTTCACACTGGGCATGTAGCTTACTTAAAAAAAAAAAAGAGAGAGAGAGAGAAAATTTTTGAGAGAAAAGTAGTTTTAGGGGTGCCTGGGTGGCTCAGTCTCTTCAGTGTCCAACTATCGATTTCAGCTTAGGTCATGATATCAAGCTACATTCTTTCCATCAACCAAAGTGCAGTTTAGACCTCAACCTTAAGTGCCCTTCCTTGATCTTTCAACTGGCATATATAATATAGAGTGTCCAACTCTTGGTTTCAGCTTAGGTCATGATCCTGGGATGGAGCCCTGTATCAGGCTCCAAGCTCAGGGTGGAATCTGCCTGAGGATTCACTCTCTCTCTCTCCCTCCGTCCTCCCCTCTAAATAAATAAATAAATAAATAAATAAATAAATAAATAAATAATTTTTTTTTAAAAGTAGTTTTAGCAGTAATGCGTCTCTGGTCCTTGTTTCTGAGGTTCTTGGTATATTCTCTGGTTCTCCCAGCTTTTCATTTGATTTAATGAGCTGCCCCAATATTACTACAATAAACCTCTATTTGCCTTAAGCTGCTCTGGTAAGAGTTGAACTTCTGTTACTTAAACTGAAAGAATTTGAGACCAGGAGAAAATATGAGCCGAGTTGATCATTTCGTGACTAAATAGCATGAAACTTTCTAGTATTTTACATTTAGGGGTTAAGTTTAACAGTAAACTCTGCATGGAATTGAACCATGGACTAAGTCAATTCCAAGTGCCTAAATTCTAGTATTTTAGTTCACATGTTTTTAGTTCACATGATTTTAGTTCACATGTTGCACTGAAATCTATATATTTAGGGAAATGTAAAAAATTTGAGAAATTGGAGACTAGAAATGTGAGCTAAAAACACTATTTTGATGTGCCCTTATATTCCTAGCTTTATCAAAGATAAAATGTTTACTTGTATACCATATAAAGAGAAGTATAACCTTTAAAATGAAGTGAGTTTTATACTAAATAATTATTGAAAAGTGTTATGTTCCATGAGTAGTTAAATCTGGAGATTGAACATAATGGTTAAGACAAGACCAAGGTTATGTTTTCAGTTTTATTTTTGTTCTCTATGTTTACTTTTCTTATATATAAGGAGGGCTCTATAAAAATTAGATACAGTAATGTATAACTCTTGATGCATCATATCGTCCCATTGAATGTTTTTTTTTTTCTTGTTTTTATAATAAGACTTTATATGGGAGTAGTCCCTATTGGAATATGGTAGTTGATAGTGAGCAAGAAGAGGTTGATGAACTATAAAAGATGTTTTTGAACTCTGATTGTAATGGCTTTATATACTGAATTTTTTTCATCACAATTTGTTAATTAAAAAAGTGTTCCACTACTAAAATTATGTTTGAGAACCTGTGGTTCTAATCCAACTTTGCCTCATCTTTGAGACTCCAACTTTCACTTAAACTGTCATGACAGAGAGATTCTCTTAACCTCCCGCTTGAGCTACATTCTTCCCATCAACTAAAGTGCAGTTTAGACTTAAACCTTAAGTGCCCTTCCTTGATCTTTCAAATGGCATATATAATATAGGGAAAAAAATAACTTTCAAGAGGCACCCAAGTGTGTTCAGAAAACAATGGGTCAGTGTTAGAGGAGAGGGGAAATTTTGAATCCTCTATGGATTTGGGTATTGGTCACTCGGATTGTCCTCTGGCTCTGTTGGCCTCCTGCCTGGCTCCCAGGGAAAGGGGGGAAGTTTGCAAAGATTGACAAAAAGCTGAAAGAACTCTTTCATTAGAATCTCTGAAAGATTTTGGAAGCCCAAGGCAATAATACTTTGCAACCTCTGTCCTAGTGGGATCAAAGGGGGTGGGGGTGAGTAGAAGAGTGTGTGGTGCTTTTCCCTATTCAAGGTTTCTATTGAGCATGAAAATGTCACAGCATCTGAGCAGTGGATCAGCTGACAACTGGAATGCAGCAGAATTGGAAATGGTATTTCACTGTGATGAGTCTTGGAGTTTTTGTTGTAGCATTGATAATTTGGGATAAAACCAAGAGCATAGTAGGCAGTTGGAGATTGGGGGGGGGATGTTTATAGTGGTTTTGATGTCACTGAAAGACCTAGGACAGGAGAAGAAGGGAATGGTAAGTGAATGCAGTAACTGTGAGGACTACTTCTCTAGTAGGGCAAGACAATCTGGGACTTATTTTGGAAAGGTGATTATGTTGTAAAGGGTCTGAGATCCACTAAAGCCCACAACAAGTTGAATTATGTGCTGTGAGAAAAAGAATGAGATATCATGGATATTCAAAATCAAAAGATTTAGGAGGAATTTGCAGAGATCTGAGTTAGAGGAATTCTGGATTCCGTTGGAAACTGGAAAGACCCCACTTCAAGCATCTTTACTGAAAAGGCTCCCAATATGAATAATTGTCTACATTCTGAAGACTTTCTTATTTCTAACCTGCCACCAAATAGTTTCCTCTGATATAGAATGTTGTAGTTGGTCAAGAGCTCAGTCTTCTCGTCAAAAAAGTAGGGTTTGAATCCTAGTTCTCTCACATGCTTTTGACCTTGGGCTAATCACTTCATCTCCGTGAGCTTCTACTTCTATCTTTATATATGGAATAATAATTTTACCTACTTCATAAGATTTTGTGAGGCTCAAATAAGGGAGAGCACATAGTAAGTGCTCAATAAATATCAATAAAGAGTCATTTTTATCCTATTTATAACTAAAACCATGGTTAGCATGTGCTTTACTGGATTCTTTCTTACCCTCTCTATATCATGATATTTCAATGTCTTTTTCCCTAATGAATATCATAATTATTCTGTCATATTTTATAGCCTTAAGAGAGGTTGTAATTGGCCTGAGTCATCTTTTCAAGATTCATAAGTAACTTTTTTCTGAATCAATTGGTTCAGTTTCTTAAATTCATGGAATTAGACACATTGGCAAAATCATGCCTCACCTTGATGGTCAGCAAGCCAGCCAGATAATGTATATTTATTAAGTAATAATTTTCTATCAAGCAAAATATCAACTTTGAGCATAAAATACAGCATCCTCTTAAGCCCCAAGAACTTTTTGGAAGAAATTTTACATGGACTAAAGCTCCCATAGGTCAGGTGGGGATTTGTATTTGGAAGTACATTTAACTGTTGTTATTTTGATTTTATAACCTTCTTGGCACTCTTGGCCTGGGGAAACATGGGTTTCACTTTTCAGGCTGAGGGAATAGAAAATTCTGAGGAAAGAAAGCCTTCTGTTTGGAAGATCGAAGTGGGAACACAGAACCTGGTTATACCTTTTGCACTGAATGGAGACACGGACAAAATGAGGCACATGACTCATGACTTTAGAGAACAAGTGATGAAATTGAAAACTGTGATGGAGTAAAGTATAGAATATTATTAATTTACTTAAGTGTGTGTAAGTCTCTAAAATAGCGTTAATATCTAAGGACAAGGAAAAAGCATGTGTTTTATTATTATTATAAAATTATTATTAAAATAAAATATATTAGCATAATTATTTTTTGGAATATGCTAGAATGAAAAACAGCTTCACCCAATTGATTAGATGCATGAATTTTGCACAAAAATAATAAGCTAAGTTCTGTTAGGTTCATAATTTTAAAAAAATTAAAAAGCATCTCTTAGCAACTTTAATAGTATTATTAGAAGGATGACTAGAATTTCTTGTGGTGAAGTTAGGGAAAAAATATATCAAGGAATCAAAGAACTTAAAAAAATCTCAAGATATAATATACTTAAATTTGAAGGTCTGGCTTATTTTATTCTATGGAATGTATATCTGTCATGCATAAGAAAATTTAATTTATAAAATGAAAAGTGACTAAAAGCACAAAACCAACAAAATATCTGGGTAACTTAAACGCCAAATATTTGATATTGTCTAGAGCAGTGCTTCTCAAAAACGTATGTGCACATCAATTGCCAAAGGATTTTGTAAATATGCAATTTCTGATTCAGTAGATTTAGGATATGGCCTGAGATTCTGCATTACAAGCATGCTGTCAGGTGATGCTGATGTTGCTGGTCCATTGATCATAATTTTGTTTTAATAAAGTTTTAAATTCTAAATTCACATGGTGTTGTTTTTTTTTTAAATATTTTATTTATTTATTTGACAGAGAGAGACACAGCAAGAGAGGGAACACAAGCAGGGGAAGTAGGAGAGGGAGAAGCAGGCTTCCCCGTGGAGCAGGGAAACCGATGCGGGGCTAAATCCCAGGACCCTGGGATCATGACCTAAGCCGAAGGCAGACCCTTAACGACTGAGCCACCCAGGTGCCCCAAGATTCACATGCAGTTGTAAGAAATAATACAAAGAGACCCCATGTACCTTTAATTCAGATTGTTCCAATGGTAGTATCTTGCAAGTTCGCAAAAAAAAAAAAAAAAAAATCAGCTGGGAATATTTATGTGGGTCTATTTCTGGGTTCTCTCTTATCTTCCATTAATCTGTGCATCTATCCCTTCATCAATACCACACGGTCTTGCTTGTTATAGCTATGTATTAAATCTTCAAATTGGGCTGACTGATTTCTCCTACTTTTATCTTGTTTTTCAAAATAATCTTAAGCTATTTTATTTCCTTTGCCTTTCTACATATATTTTAGTATGTGGCATCCAGTCTGTGGAAGTAGGAAGAAGAAGAAGGAAACTTGCTTTTTAAAATCCTTGGCCAGGAAATGACATGCATGACTTCAAAACATATTCATTTGGCCGATACTCAGTTACTTGATCATATATATCCACAAAGGAGACTAAGAAATACATTTAAATGTGTGTCCAAGGGGAGGGGAGGCAGACGCAGATTTTGATAAGAAGTATTTGGTAAGATACCTTTGCCATAAAAAAATAAAGTCATACAACTGTCTAGAAAATGTAAATTTATAAAACACTAAAGAGTTACTGTGTTAGCACATATATTAGCTTCCTGTTGCTGCTGTAACAAATCGCCACAAATGTGGTGGCTTAGAAAAACACAAATCTCTTACCTTAAAGTTCTGGAGTTTAGATGTTAAAGATAGATCTCACTGGGCTCAAATCAAGGAGTCAGCAGAGCTTCAGTTTTTTTTGGAGGCCCTGGAGAGAATCTGTTTCCTGACTCTTCCCCTTGTAGAGGCCCCCCACATTCTTTGGCTCATAGCCCCTTTCCCTTTTCAAATCCAGCAATGGCTGGTCAAGTCTTTCTCATGATATTATCTCTCTGGTTCTGACTCTTCTGCCTTCCTCTTACACATTACATGACTTGTGTGATTACATTGAGCCTATAGAATAATCCAGAAGAATGTACTTATTTTCATATTAAATGATTAGCAACCTCAATTCTATCTAAAACTTCAGTTCCCCTTGCCATGTAACATACAACATGGTCACAGGTTTCTGGGGATAAGGACAGTGGGGGGAATCTTTATTCTAATTACTATGGTCGAAATAGTTTTGTAGACAAATATGAATGGATAGTACCATTTTATTATCTTTTCTATTAAATTAAGAAATGCAGCCTTGTGTAAAAGAGGAGTTAAGTAGCTCTGCATTCAAATTTCAGCACTGTCACTACTTAGTAACTGTGTGAGCTTATTAGTTCAGGCTAGCTACATAACATCTGTATGTCTATTTTCTAAAGTATAAAACTGGAAATAAGTAATACATTTACCATAGACCTGTTGTTGAGCTTAAAAGAGACGCAATATATTTAAGATACTCTCTGAAACACCGTTCATTAAAAATAAGCTGGTTGAAAAACGTTTCTTCAACAAATGGTGTTGGGAAAACTGGACAGCTACATGCAAATGAATGAAACTGGAACACTTTCTTATACCATACACAAAAATAAACTCTAAATGGATTAAAGACCTAAATATGAGATTTGAAACCATATCACTCCGAAAAGAAAACATAGGCAGAAATCTCTTGGACATCAACCTTAGCGACGTATTTATGGATATGTCTCCTAAGGCAAGGTTAACAAAAACAAAAATAAATGATTGAGACTACCCCAAAATAAAAAGCTTTTGCACAGCAAAGGAAACCATCAAAAAAAATAAAATAAATAAAACAAAAAGGCAACCTACTGAATGGAAGAAGATATTTGTAAATGATATATCTGATAAAGGGTTAATATCCAGAATATATAAAGAACTTATATAACCCAACAGCAAAAAACAAAAAACAACAACAACAAAAAACACTGATCAAATGATGGGCAGAGGACCTGAATAGACATTTTTCCAAAGAAGGCATACAGATGGCCAACAGACATATGAAAAGATGTTCAACATCACTAATCATCAGGGAAATGCCAATCAAAACCACAATGAGATATTACCTCATAACAGTCAGAATGGTTAGTATAAAAAAAAAAAAGAAAGAAAGAACAAGTATTGGTGAGGATGCGGAGAAAAGGGAAACCTTGGGGACTATTGGAGGGAATATAAATTGGAGCAGGCACTATGGAAAGCAGTATGGAGGTTTCTCAAAAAATTAAAAGTAGAAATACCAATACCATATGATCCAGTAATTCTAGTACTGAGTATTTATCCAAAGGAAAAGAAAACACTAATTTGAAAAGATATATGCATACTTATGTTTATTGCAGCATTATCTACAATATGGAGCAACCCTAGTGTTCCTCATTAGATGAATGGATAAAGAAAATGGTGTGTGTAATGGAATATTACTCAGCCATAAAGAAAAGAATGAGATCTTGCCATTTGTGACAATGATGGATCTAGAGGGCATTATGCTAAGTGAAAAAGATGGATAAAGACAAATACCATATGATTTCACTAATATGTGACATCTAAAAACAAGCAAACAAAACACAAATGAACAAACAAATTAAAAAAACAGACTCTTAAATACAGAGAACAAATTGATGGTTGCCAGAAGGGAGATGGGAGGGAGGGATGGGTAAAACAGATAAAGGGGATTAAGAGGTACAAACTTCCAGTTTGTAAAATAAATAAGTCATAGAAATGAAGCGTACAACATAGGAAATATAGTCAATAACATTGTATTAATGTATGATGATAGATGGTAACTACACTTCTCATGGTGACTATTAAGTAATTATAGAATTGCTGAATCACTATGTTGTACACCTAAAACTAATATAACATTGTATGTCAGCTATAATTCAATTGTTAAAAGAAAAAATAACCTGGTTTATTTCAAAGCACTTATTTTATCCATGGTTGGAGATCAATACAGCCTTGGATAAAGGCATTGTTTTTTCAACCTTGAGTTTCAAATCTGGCTGTTTTCGAGTATATAGTTAAATGATGATTGTAAAAGCCAGTATTTATCAGGAGAGGGGAAAGCATTTAAATTCCCAAAATACCTTTTACCTATTAAAAACATGGGCTCTTAAACGTAGATATTGAGAAACTCAGGAAGGAAAGTTCTTCCTACTGGGAAGTGAGTTACAATACAGTTAGAGCCCAGGGTGGGGTGGGGAACTGTGCCCTATGGGGAGAAAGGTTTGGAGTAGTAAAGCGTCAGGTGATGACGCTACTAGAGCCCTTCAGAAATTGGCCCCAATAAAAAAACAACTAAACAAACAAAAAAGGAAAATGGACAGTTCCAGGAAAAGGTAGAAAGAGTGTCCTCTCACCTAATCCATTCAGAACTCTGACATGAAATCTGGGAGGGCATCCTTATATGTGTACTGGTGCAAAAAGGAAGAATGACCATAAAATGAGTTATGAGAAATTATATCCTGGGTCTCCTTCCTTCTTGGATATAGACACTGAGCAATTCTTGGGTGTCTCTAGTAGGGGCATGGGAAGTAATATTGAGATTCACCAGTATTCCATGAGATCTTCATGGCAAGGGGTAAATTAAAAGGCTAATGCCAGGGATTAGCTGAAAAACTCATTACCAGTGAGAGTGGGGGTGAAAGCAGCAAGGTGGGGATCCCAACTTTCCACTCGTGCTAAGAAAACAGAATTCTAGTTACTGCATCAGTGAATATTTAAGCAGTGAATGCAACAAGAGGCCAGGGAAGTGCAGTCACATCTAAAGCAGAGGTCTTCGGAAGCCATCAGTGAATGACTTAAAAACATTGTCCTTATACAAACATAAAATGCACACGTGTCAAATGTTTTCTTTAATTAATAAGGGAGTGAGGAACATGTTGCAAATGTTTAAAAGAAGAATTCAAAGAGCACACACCAATGTAATCAGATATGCTGAAAAATTTATAATAAATTCCAAACTATTTAATATCAGGGCAATAATCAATTGCATTCCCCCAGACAAAATTCATTTACAGATCTATGGGGAAGAACGATTCACATTGCTATAACTTTTCTGCATTTTTCATAGCTGTCAAACAACTCAAAAGCACTGGGTGGGTAGAGGAGTGTTATAGAATCATGTAACCCAGACGGTGTGCTAGATGGGACAGATACTCAATAATTTTTGCCCATTTCGAAGTCTTTACTTTCACAGTCTTGCCTGATCACCCACAAGCAGGCCACTGTCATATTTGGTCAGGTTTTTTTTCAGCACCTATGTGTGTTCCTCATCTTAACAATGAACATGAGAGTAAGGAATCTGAGTCTGAACAGAACAATTTTCCCATGATGGTACCCTTATAAATTGAAAGAAAATAGCATTCATTGAATGAGTAAATGTAAAGTTTCCATTTCTATCACTGACATTGGGGACCTTTAGAAAATTTCGTCCAGTTATAGAGAAGTAATGAAATTTATAGATTTCCAAATTTGGATGGAGACATTTTTAGACCTGATAAATAAAATTACAAAATAAAGCCCTCAATCAAGAGTATCTTATTATATACATTCAGGAAAGGTTGGCTTTGTTCCTTTGTGGGTATGTATGTAGAATGAGTAGCACTATGCTTGAAAAAGTAATGAAAACTATTTTATTTTTTTTAAATCAGATCTCTTCTTACCAAGTCAAAGTAATGGTACTTCATATCATAATGCAGCATAATTAAATTTTCTCTACTGTCCATCAGGAAGTGGGGTCATGATTCTTAACAATCTAAAAGGAGCCACAATTAGGTAAAATTTTAAAGCACTTGAAGTATTTTTCTTCTCCTTCTTTGACATCCTCTTTTCTTCTCTGGCTATACCTTTCCTGTCCTTCAGGTATTGAGTGCCTATAAATCTTTCAGTCTGCCCGAATTAACCAGTGGTATTAACCATCCAGGCCTGCCAGTTACTCATACTCTTAATTTCCCCACTCATTCACTTCCCTCTACAGTATGACCCACAGCAGGGCACATTAATTAACTTTCAGTTTGCAAATAAAGTAGAAAATTAATCCATTAAAAGAATCATGAGTAACCAAGTTTAAAGGATTGTTCTAAACTGGTACTAGATTTAGGGCAAGGAAAGTAAATTATTCCAAAGAAATGAAATCTTGATGGTGTATGTTCTAGAAGGCAGAGGGTGGGGCAGTGTTTGAAAGATATTTATAGTGTTACATAGACTCTAAAGGTGGCACTTGAATTGTAAGTCAGCCCTGCTCATTCTCCAGTGTGTGAGAATCATCCTTAACCCATGTGTTTATTTAAGTATCACATGTTACACAGGAATATCACCCATTCACTGGAGCATGCATTATACATGGGGAAGCTATAGGTACACCCCGCTAAAGAACAAAATTCAGGAGCAAAGTTTGTATGTACTCTAAAAGTGTTTGCCAGATAATTAGAAAATGTTCCACTGCTTCAAAGATCTCCCATATAATACACAGTTAAATGATTATTTTGGAGCTTATTTTGCAGTATTATTACCTTTGAGAAAGCATTGTTATTGGGCACTTTTTTCTAGGAGACATTAATGCATATAATTAAAAACATACAATTCAACCTCACTGCAGGACATCTATGAAACCATTTATGGGTTGTTTTTTCTTGTCCTTCTAGGTGTTGCTGACTGTGGGCTCAAAGTAATGAGAAGAAAGTTATTTTTAGGTTGGAGTAAGTGTTTTGGTTGCTCTAAACTAAAAAGCCTTATTTAGAGTTTGCATACACTACTACGGTACATTGTGTTTTATACAAAGCTAATTGCTTTCCTTAGTTCTGCCATTATCCTTTTTTTTTTTTTTCTAGTAAGACTTTCCCCACTAAAGAAATGAAAATGGAGTAGATTTGTATTGCTGGTTGGGAAAAAATGAAATGTTCAAAGTAAAACAAAATATTAAAAACATTTCCCTGTCATGACTACCCTGGTTTAGAAGGATTTTACTTTTTTATTTCAAAAATAAAATATAAGGGAAAATACATGGTTCTATATATGCTCATATGACTAGATGACACAAAATTATCATTATCTACCTGTGTATGTTTGTAAAGATCATGGATGAGAGAAATTTTTATGTAACCCTTCTGCCTATAGGTATCCCAATAATCATAATAATTATATACTTTCATAAGCACTTACCTTTGCCCTCATCTTTGTTGGTTGCTGAACAAGGCAATGTAACTCCTCATGGACCTTGAACTTAAGAGCTTACTATCTAAAACAGTAAAATGAAAGACCATTGCCTAAATAGTTGCTTAAAATCTCACCATTGAGGTTTAAGCCCAATTTATTCTGACAAATGAATACTAAGTTGGATATAAAATCCAAACCTCTGTCCCCAGACCATTGAACATTTGATAATATGTGGAGATACGGTTCTAAATAGCTAATTCAGGATGTGATTGCACTAGCCACTCAAATATGAAAATGACTGTGATTCATTTGAACATAAAGTTTTCCTATGCCCAGCCACAGACAGAAGAGAACTGTGTCAGCCAGAAGACAGACATATAGATTTTTATCATACTGAGTTTGAGCACTTCTGGGTGGGTTAAGGGACCAAGTGCAGACAAACAAGTTTATCCCTGCAGAGTGTGTGCATTTGGGGACAGGGGAGCAAAAACAAAAAGATTAAGGAATGTGCTCCTGCTGCCCATCATCCCTTTTTCAATTTTCTGATACTAATTAATTTGAAAAGATCATTTGAAATGTGCTTTTTGGATGTTTTGGATGCTTTCGAAGTTTTCCCCTAGGTTTGTAACCTCAAAATCATGAGCTGTGTGTCAGCGTAAGTGAGGCTGAACCTAGACAGAACAGGGTAGCCAGAGGGGATCTTTGTAAGCAGCTGCCCTCTCTCACCTCTTCCCATGGATACCTGTCATACCACCAAGACCAGGTAACCCATGCTTCCATTCTCTCCTCTCCCCCCCCCCCCCCCCCCCCCCCCCCTGGTACTTTGCTACCACCTCTTTCTCAGCCTGAACCTTCTTTAGCCTCATGAACTCCCAGAGCTAATCACAGGGTTAGATCTGTCCACCATTCATTCTCTGAGGCCAGCCTTGCATTGCCTTCCAAAGAATCTTCACTCCTCCAGTGGAAGAAAACAAGATTCTATATCCAGCCACCTCAGCCCAGGCCTAGCTAAAATGCAGCAAGTCAACTGTATTTGAAGTGTTAAATAAAGAGAAGGGGGAAGGTTCAAGGAAGCCAGGGGGAAAAAGTGTCTTAGGAAAAGAGCTTTCTAACTGCTTTACTCAAAAATACATTTAAAGAGCATAAGACTATTCCATAAGTGTAGTGATGAGACAACTAGACATGTAAGAGCTCTAGTTATTCTTGGATCTACTCTCCCTTCCTAATATATACTATTTGTTCAATGAGGAAAAAAATACATTTATTAAAACACCGAATATGAGCCAGATACCAGAAAAAAAGCCATGTACTTACTCTTTACAAATTTAGAATACTGATGGGATTTCCTGAAGTTATCAGTGGAAGGGAGTCTTGATATAAAAAGTCTTTATTCTATGTTATTGTAGGCAGAAGTTTCATCCTCGTGATCTTTACTCTCTGGATCACAACGCTGGTTAAGTTATATTATGTGGCAAAAAGAATTTTGCATATGTAATTGAGGTTACTGATCTGCTGACCTTGAGATAGGATGATTACCCTGTGTGGGCCCAATCTAATCATGTGAGCCCTAAAATGCAGAGAACTTTCTTTGGCTGGAGGCAGAAGAGAAGCAGCAGAACAGAAAGTCAGAGACTCAAAGCATGAATGTGCCCTGGTGGCTTGAAATGGAGAAGACAACATGACAATGAATGGAAGTAGCCATCAGGAGTGAGAGAAGCTCCTGGCTGACAGCCAGCTAAGAGACGAGGACCCCAGCTTCTACCCATGATGAACTGAGCTCTGCTAATAAGCACATCTCCATGCCCCCATCTCAAGGCCCTCCAGACAAAAGCCCAGGCCAGCTGATGCCTCATCTTCAGCCTTGTGAGATCCAAAGCAGAGGAATCAGTTAAGCCTATCCAGACTTCCGACCTACAGAACCGTGAGAAAATAAATCTGTGTGGTTTTAAGCAACTAAATTTGTGTATATTTTTATGTCATTGATAGGAGAGTAATAATACACATGGAATGAACCATCTTCTCCTGAAAATAACACACCTACACACACACACACACAATGATGACTGAGGATGTCATGCCAATCTACTGTTTAAATTTTAGAACGAAGATAGATGAGGGGAAAGCCCTTACAAACTCATCTCACCTCTCATTTAAGTAGAGAAAATAATGGCAGAAAAAAATTTCTCATCATTAAAATGGAGTGATAAATCTACTTTTAAACATTTTGTGAGAAGTAAATGTGGTTACAAAAATAAAGCACATAGCACATTCCTTAGCACATTTTCAGTACTTGATACATGATCCTCTCCCTTCCTCCTGCTCTTGCTGTCCAAATGAGGCTGTCATTTAGTATTACAGTACCTGTAACCAGAGTTTCACACATTGAAAAAATGCCATAATGTAAACCGGGCATTGCCAAGCCTGGCAGTGCATCAGTATCATCCGCAATGCTCGTCAACTACAGACTCCCACAGCCCACAGCAGACTCACCGACTATGGGTCTCCAGAGCTGGGCTACTGGGGATGTGAATTTCTGACATGTTCCCAAGGTGAGGTTCGTGCAGTTGCAGGGCACACACTCAGGAATCCTGCAGCTTGGGGGGCGCCTGGGTGGCTCAGTTGGTTAAGCGACTGCCCTCGGCTCAGGTCATGATCCTGGAGTCCCGGGATCGAGTCCCGCATCGGGCTCCCTGCTCAGCAGGGAGTCTGCTTCTCCCTCTGACCCTCCCCCCTCTCATGTGCTCTCTCTCTCATTCTCTCTCTCTCAAATAAATAAATAAAATCTTTAAAAAAAAAAAGATATTTGGTTTGCTTTCTAAAAAAAAAAAAAAAAAAAAAAGAATCCTGCAGTTTGGGTACGGTCAGACATGATTAGAACGGAGTTACCGACAGCTGAGCTATGGGAATGTGCCAGATGGGTAATGTGGCCCCACAACATGGCCAATGGCAGAATCATTGCTTCTTCTGGCAGTAGGGTGGTGTGCTCCATCTGCTCCTCACAGATTTCAGAAGTCAGCTGCGGAAAGACAAAGAAGCTATGTTCTTCCTACCTCTTAGTTGAAGAGGGTTAGGTAGGAGGGCAGTGCTATATTAAAAAAAAAGAAAAAGAAGAGGAAGAAGAAGAAAGATAACGCCATAGTGTGACTACACATAATCATACTCAGAGCTGCTGAGCTGATAGCTGCCCTTGTAACTCAGCTACGGCTGAAGTTGGAAAACCTGCCAGGTTTGTGGGAACTGGCCTCTAGTAGCAACTGCGACAGTTATTTTCCTCTTTTACGGTGTTTCCTTTTAAACTATGTTTGCACTCTTTGTGGTAGGCATATACCCTGGGGCACCAGCCTGGTGTGTGGAGACTTCAATGAGATACAGCACATAAAAAGACAGAGTATAAGTGTGATGAATCACAATGACAAGGCTGAGTTGGAGGTAACCTGTGCATGATAAAGTGAATTGAAGACTTCCTTCTTGGGACTGTGCAAAAGGAAGATGAGAGGCAACCTGAGGAGATGGACCACAACCTTCTCCCGAGACAGTGTGCCCACACATGCTCTGTACCACTATGCCCTGATCAAACATCCAAGGTCTGCTTTCACCCTGTCCAAAATAAATATCATCTGCCATCAAGTGCACACATTATTAGCAACAGGCTACATGAGTTAATCATTCATGAAGGTGGGGAATTTGGCACTGATCCAAAGTTAAGCGATGTGTGAGCAAGATGAAAGAGCCTTGCCTAGGTATTCAGAAGAAAGACCAATGCAAACATGGCCATGCCATCAACAAAGCAGTGCAGTTATTAAAACCCTCCCATGGTGAATAAATAAAAACTCACCAATGACAGCTTACAAAAAAAAAAAAAAAAAAAAAAACTTTCCCCTGTAGTGACCCTTTGTAACTCTTCCTCTTTTTGACTTAAGAAGCAAACTTGAAGTTTATAAAAATTAAAGGATAGAATCAAATCATATGACAAACATTTAGCACATTTAGCAAAACCGATTCACATAACACATTGAGTTTCACTTTTGGCTTATGTTTAATATTAAGAAATGGTCATGGCTGGGTTTTTTTTGCATCTTCCCAACTGGACTTCCTGACAGGACTGCCAGGATGCTGTTGATTAGGAAACGAGTTACAAAATGAAGGAGATTTGGAGAAAAGGAATTACAACTGCAATGCAAATATATTGAAATTTTCTAAGATGGGCTTTGTGGCCACTCAGCTCTATCACTTGTCTGGAGCATCTTTTATGAGCCAGGTACCAAGAACATTTAGTAACTGTATATATGATATGGTGAGTTCTTTTGTTTCATAGTTGGGAACACACCTTTGTACTCCTCTCCTTATCTTGTACAAATTTAACTTGATTAGCAACTTTCTGTTGCACAAATAAAAAGGGAAAATGCCCTTCCAGACTTGTCAAACTCCCTGATATAATATATTTTAGAATTATGCAAAAAAATTGAGATATAATATTTTTAAATTATGCAAAAAATGAGATATTGATATGTTAAATTCTATTAGACATACAGGTTCATTGCACTGCAAGGAGCGTTGCAATCTCCCATGATGCTCAAAGAACAATGGTGAGCAAACCTCTGAATCTTGCATAGCTACGAGAGATGATGTAGGAATCCTCCAGACTCTGGAAGCCTAAAGCCATCTTTCACTATTATCGCTACCACATGGTGCTCTCTAGTTTCTATCATTTTCTCAGTTGGGATCCTCAGATGTCTTCTCAATAGCTAGTGGGTTTTTTGTTTTGTTTTGTTTTTAGTCAAGCAAGTTACTCCAAACTATTTCTGGATACCTATTCAGGAGATACGTCTCAATTCTGCATGAGGACATTTCCTCTATTTTATTTTATTTTTAAGACCCTAGCACTGCTAGAATTCAGAAAGAAATTTCTCACCAAATGTGTTGCTCCCTTCTCTTTCTACTTATATTCTAATGTTGGCCCCTATATTAATATCAGTCAGGATTTTCCGGAGAAACAGGAGATAGTACTATAGCCTAGTCAAGTTGACACATAAACCTAACCATCACAGTCCCCATCTAAGGAGAAAACAGCTCTTCTCCACAGCATTTTGATGAAATCTGTTTTCATTCTTAAGAAATCTCCTTTCTAATCTCTCCCAGAAATATCGATAGAACTTTGAACCAATATCTCTGTTTAGCTCTCTTCTCTAGAGAAGATTCTTGATAGAGAGCAGTGACTTTTTAACTTCATTTTTTTCATGGCTCCTCCTTTGAGGATTGTTGAAAGCTTTGGGCATCCCCCCTTCGGAAAAAGTAAAGTCCACATGTACAGTTGTCATATTTCACAAAACCCTCAGATGTTTCCTTTAATGGACCTTATGCTGCAGTTTGTAAACCTTTGCTATAGATTAAAGATGAGAAAGGGGTCATTCTCCACTTTATTTTGGGAAGCTTTCTGCTTTTACCATGTGAGTTAAATAAGAATTAATTTAAAAATAGACAAGGTTGGTTGAAGCAACAAGCAAAGCTTAGTCTGTATCACTGCAGATAATTTAAGACAAGAAGTCAATTAATTTAAAAGAAACACATTCCCAAAAAGCTGTTTTTGCCCCCAAAGCCAAAGGAAATTTTTCATAATCATTGTCACTTCTACAAAGGAGAACCTTATTTAATGTATCATAGAGAGCACGTAATTTTTGAAAGGGCCCCTTTTTAAATCTAGAACTCAACTCTACCTGAACTATGAAATCACTAGATATTTCAACTTACTGCCATGCTCTAGCTTAAGACTGTAGACCTACTGCTGTCAGCTGGATTATTGTTAATTGTTTTCATTAATGTTATTACTACTGTACAGATAAGATGAGTGTTTGATAACATATTCAACTGTGTTTATAATGAACTAAAGATTAAATTTTATATTTTTCAGAGAATCTTCCACCTGGATTCAAGAGTGATTTTATGCCAAATATTGTTTTAATAATTTTAGTACCATTCAGTAGAAGATGTTTTATGAATAAAATAGTGTTTTTAAGAAGTTAGATTTATATAGACACTATCTAAATAAAATATTGTATTATATAAGAAACAGAGGGAATTTAAGTGAGAAATCCATGGGGTACTTGGGTGGCTCAGTCGGTTAAGCATCCGACTCTTGGTTTCAGCTCAGGTCAAGATCTCAGGGTCATGATCCCAGGGTCATAAGATTGAGCCTGCATGGGTTCCCCACTAAGTGGGGATTCTGCTTCTCCTCTCCCTCTTCGCCTCCCCCACCTCATGTTCTCTCTCTCAAATAAATAATTCATAAATAAATAAATAAATAAATAAATAAATAAATAAGAGATCCATATTGATTTGTATTTTTGAATATAATACTCAGTTTAGGGTACTAAGATTAAGAAAGTCACTGACAAAGAAACAAATGCCTAAAGACAGTGATCAAGGCTACTGGTCTCTAGTAAGTAGAGGCTCGGGATGCTGCTGAACAGCCTACAGACAAATGCCTAAAGACAGTGATCACAGTGATTTCAATGCTTTTGAAATTTGAATGTTGAAAATGTTAAGGTCAGTAAGAGGGAAGTTAAAAAGGGGGCTCAGTAAAAAGGTTATAAAGAATAGTA